>NC_085845.1:129474511-129774511 GCF_035594765.1 Anolis carolinensis | reverse complement strand
GTTTCTGAGTAGAAATTCATTTGCTCTAAAGCCCCCTCTAACAGAGTTACAACCACCCATGGTGGACACTGAATAGATCAGTTCTTCTGAAAGATTATGGTCCACATAAATCTTGGTAGACACATTAATCTAGGAGGAAAATCTCAGCATAGCTCAAGGGGTAAAGAAATCCTTGGAGAAAAGAATGCGTTGCAAGCTCAGAAGTCAAGATACAATAATATTCCAGGATCCAAATAACTCTTTCCAAGAGTGGATGAAGGTGAAGATCTCTATTCCTATTGACTCTACTTGTAGCTGCATCTCTTTATACTGCATCCCATGCAGTTTCCTGATCTGGGGGCAGGGAAGAAGGATAAAGTATAGGGAGAAAGAGTGTGTTTTCAGGTGTCTCAATTTTTAGATTTCCCATTAAAAAGTAGTTTTATATCTTTGGAATCTACAAAAAATAGGGTTAGGTTTTTATCAAATACTTTCAAACTGCTCAGCCTATCACATCCATCTTAAGCTTCATCCTTAATCAGATGGGTTTGGAGGTGCAAAAGAACAGGGCCAGATTTTGTAGAAGTATGTAATCCAGAATGTACAAAATAGAATGATTTACTAAATTGAAAATGTAGGAATGGAAGTTCAATAGTAAAGAAAAGATGGTTCCCGTTACAAAAGCTGTGTCTACATTACCCAAATAATGTGGATTCACCTCTCAGCTGCTACAGGGAATCCAGATTATGAAACTTGATTCACAGCATCCAATGTGGATCAAGGGGAAACAGGATGTGGAAGTGTGGGCATCTGGATTGTACACATGTCCAATAAAACCACCACTGCATTGCCGGTGAAAGGAACCCCTTGTCAGTGGCTTACTAGAAACTTACTAGAAACAAGATTTCTGGTGAGTTCACAGCAGGCTGCCCAGCCATGAGACCAGAAATGTAACATTGCCAGCACACCTCTGGAAGGAAGATTGTGGCAATGGCCCCATCAACCTTCAGCAAACCAGTAAGGCTGTGGGTGTTCCATTTCTCCCTAGTATTTAGAAGAGTAGAAGAAACACTGTGCTAGTTTAATATTATCCATTCCATGAACATTTGCTGGAGTGATGCTACACTGCACATTTGTCATTATTAAATCTCCCACAAATTCATGGCTGAAAGTTGGTCACCCTAATTCCGTAAGACATTTATCTGTATAACACAAAGATGGCACTGGTAAGGAAAAATCGTCAAATGTTACTGGAAGGAAAAGGCTGTCAGTAGCAAGGAAAGTGTTTTGGGAACATTGGCTCATAGAATTACCCGATCCATAGAACACTGCCTAAATCAGTCTGCCCAGAAAGCCCTGATACTCAGGACCCACCCAAAAGCTGGCATTGGATAAACAGGCTGCATTTCAGAGCCAGTAGACTTTTCTTCCTGATGAAGACTGAAGACTTTATCTGCATTTCCTCATCTTTGGTGCATTCAGTCCCCCCTTGCCCGCCCATTTCCCTGCTGCCTTAGTCAGCAAAATTAGCAGTGCTCCTGCAGCATTCTGGCCTTGATATCGACAACTTATTTGAATAAAATTGTTTGTATCATGTTGCCAATTCAAGGATCACTTACTTCCTTTCCATGCAAAATTCTGCTCAAATAGGTTTAAAGTTCCATATAATTAGAAGTTTTCAGAAAATTGCTTTCAATGCTGCTGCCATTAAGCAGATGTTGGATGGAAAATCCTACAGTTTGCTTTTCTTTTTTCCATTAGCTGATCTCACATTGTGTTAAAAATCTGTTTACTGTATCAGTCTGGAAGATAAAAATGGAAACACTAAATACACAGTAAGCATTCATTAGTAATTAATGTTCAATGAGGTTGAAAACTGGGACCATCAGGAGACAACAGAATGTCATGGGCAATGCCTGATGGTTAATAGAAAATCGTAAATGTAATATATATATATTTTTACTCAACTTACATTTCAAAGATGTAGCTGATACTTTATTTTAATATAGAGAGTCAGAAATGACTTACATGCAGCATAGGCATGCAGAGTGAAAATGTTACATAGGGGGGCATCTATGTAGGGGCCATTTAATGCAGTTTCAAGCTGGTATTGACAAAAGAACTTTCATTGTGCAGATGATTATATAGGGAATCCTGTAACCAGTTTGAAGCATGGAATGATGATTATATAAGCCACAGAGCACTAATGAAAGTACATACTGTATATAAAGAGCTTTCTTTTGTGCACTTTTGTGGGAGTTTGTTGTCTGACCACCACTATTTGAATGCTAGCTTCAAATTGCATTAAATTGTCAGTGTAGATGGGGCCTTAGGCAGGGGTAGGAGTATCCTTGCAGGTTCATACTATATTTGTTTATTCAAAAGTACATCCCTCTTAATTTATTTTTACTTATGTCTGGATAAGGAGGTGTAAGTACATATAGTGTAGCTTGCTTTGGACTTTTCTCTTAACTCTCAGCACATCAGCAGCTCAACATTCAACTCAATTTCTAAACACAATTCTTGAATGAAATGTGAGGAAATATTCTGTGCTCATTGTAAGCCTGAGTATTAAAACCATAAATAGTTATCAAGGCACCCGAATACAATGGTCCAACACAAATGAAAGCAAAGCACTGAAAAACACAAAGCAAGAAAGGTAACTGTTAAGTCAACTGTTTGTCTCTCTACATCAGTGGTTCTCAACCTGTGGGTCCCCAGATGTTTTGGCCTTCAACTCCAAGAAATCCTAACAGCTGGTAAACTGGTTGGGATTTCTGGGAGTTGTAGGCCAAAATACTGGGGACCCACAGGTCAAGAGAAACAAGAATTTCTCTTGACTCAGGCTATATTCCAGTTGCCTCTTTTATCAATGTTGTCCAGACTAAAGAAAGATCTTTCCCCTGTCTCATATAAAGGATCTCCTGTCCCATAAAGAGACAAGAAAGCATTACATTTACAGCCAGATAGCAATCGCTTTGCTAATGAGCAAGTTGTCCTTTCCCTGGCCTGGGAATCTGTGCTCAGCTTGATTAAGCTGCTCTTCCTATCTCTTGACTCATTAATTCTGTCACCTGGTGAATTGTCTCCTGAACTCCCTTCTCTAAGGAAAGGCTGCCATCTTGGGCCTCTCTTGGGAATTTGGCCATCAGCTCCAGGAAAACAACTCTCACTCTCTGGACATAAAATCCTCTCAGGCTGACTAGCAAGTTCACAATCCCCATTTGATATAACATTAGGTCAATTATCTCCATTGACATTAGGTAAAACATCAGGTATCAGTGGTGACTGATCAGGTACAACAGTAGGTGTCATTGGCTGCAACACAAAGCTGGCAGTCCAAAAATATCAGAGTCTGAGGCTGAAGACAAAATCCGAAACATAGAAGTCAAGGTACAGTCCAGAGTCAAGAAGGCCAATAATCCAAGGAGTCCAGAGTTACACCATGATGCAAAGACATTGTCATGTGCAATACTGAAAATCTGAGAACCTTTTATTCTATGTTCTCAGGTGTTGTTTGTGAGAACCACATTTGTCTGCTAATCTGGAAGACCTGCGGGTTGCAGCATGCTCTCGTCTGTGCTGTAAAAGGGATGGAACAATGTTCCTCCTGCTGGGAAGCTGGGATAGCTACTACTGAAGGCTTCTATTCTGCAATAAATAAGCTAAGCTGAGAGGGCTGCTGGGAGCTGTTGGTCTCCATCTCGAACACTGGCCCTTCCAACAACCCCTCATCCTCACCGTCAGAGCTGAACAGGACAGGAATCTGTAGATTCTCTTGTTTTAATCTGTAGTCAACTTCTACCTGAAGTTGATCATAGCATTATATTGGATAACCTACAGATGCCTACAGATTTTCTCACTTCTTTCTAAGAATGTTTAGGTCCTCTAGTGTTATTCTATGGCCAATGTCTACATATCCACAAATAATCAAATCCACAAAAGTTAAACCCATAAATTTGAGGGCTGACTGCAATAATTTCCCCTGTACTGTAGCAGTTTCCTCCCTCTAGCCCAAATGGCAGGACTTTTGTTTGCCTCATGGAACTCCGATAAAGAAAGTAGAAAGGAAAGAGGAAATAAATTAAGAAATGAAAGGAACTGACAATAAAAACGATTCTGAAATAATTAGCACTGCCATCTAGATTTAACTCTGGAGAGAATTGGAAGCTCAAAATGAAATAAGTGAAGGGGAGCATACAACCCCTCTGTTGCAACAGCTCCACTGGCTGCCAATACATTTCTTTTTATGTCTACAGGCACTTGGGGAAGTGTAGGGGGGGTGGCTTTCGGGAGGTTGGGTGGGATTGGAGGGAATTGGAGTTTTAAAGGCCATTTTAGTGTATTTAGTGTATTTTAGATCTGCTTTTACCACAGTTATTTAATTGTTAAAACCTTTGTATTGCACATTTTAAACTTGTTTAGTGTGGAGTGTTAGCTGCCTTGAGTTCCCATAAGAAGAAAGTCCAGGTATAGATGATGATGATGATGATGATGATGATGATGATGATGATGATGAGAAGAAGTAGAAAAAAGAAGAAGAAGAAACACTGTTCTTACACATATACTTCAGTCTGGGCTTACTTTACTCTATGTTAATCAGTGCCAGATTTACAATTGTGTCGGGGGAGCTCGTCTTCCCCTCCCCCTTATTTTTTACACTGAATTTTGCTCGTGTGGTGCAATTCTAACTTTGAATGTATTCTGTTTCAGAGTGAGTCCAGACATAATAATTAGGGTTGAGCATGAAACTGTTTTTCAAAACAGTATCTGGCTATTTTAGCTGTTTCGACCAGCCTCAATGGCACAGGTCTAACACCAATTTTTACTGGCTGCAACAAACTATGTAGCTTCCGAAAATGACTGCTTTTGGTTTCTTTTGGCTACACATGAAGCACAGAGAGGCAGCCACGGGCCCCCACAGGGTTTCCCGTGAACCCTGCCTGTTGAGCCAATCAGAACAGAAGAAAGCCATGACATGTCTTTTAGTCAGGCCTGGCTTCCATTTTTCTGTTGTGAGCAGGCTTCTGAAAGTGATAGATCAGTGATCTAAATTCACAGCTCTGCATGGCTTGACTTGCTTTTTGACTCAAATAGTAATAAATAAGCAGTTTACTTTCTATACACTTAAGAAATTGCCACCGATGATGCCCTTCACACGAGGCATGTGGGGTAGAGATATCATTTCTAAAGCTGCCATAAAATGAGGAGGTAATTTATATCTTTTTAAAAAGAATGGTTATAATTCTCCATCAGGTGGTGTGGCTCTCATTGAAATAAGTGCTTTAAATGGGTGCCTTAACTCAGCCTCATTGAAAGGGTGTTGAGGGCAAACAATTTCAGAAAGTGTGGTTTCTTAAGTCATGCCCTAAAAATGATGGTACAGGGCGTCTTGTAGGTTCTCCATTGCCGCCAATTGGCTGGATCTTTCCGGATCTTTCAATTGCCAGATCAAAAAACGGATTATTTTTACTGACCAAATTTGGGAAGCTCCTGAAAAATGGATCTAGAGGTCCACCAAAATCCAGATAGTGAAAACAGAACAGGATTAAACTGAATTGCACACCCCTAATAATAATAGAGTTGACTGTCTATGAGAATGTGCCACAAAGCAGCCAGTGTAGTCCTACTGGGCCAACCTTACCTCATTCAGGCCCTAAGTAAGGGTCTCATAATTTAAGTAGCACAGGGCATCATTTGTCCTAATTCCAGAACTGATGCTAATCTATAGATTTTGGAACTAATGGCAAGATTTGGGAGAAAGACCTGTGCACAAAGGTCACTTTCTTCTGATATATGAAGGCCCTTAAGGCTTTTCCAATCACCTGAGGGAAGAACCCATACAGAAGGTCCCATTATAAATCCCACTCATCTTTGATTCTTGTTGTACGGAAGGGTCAGTTAGCGGTTAGCCTTTAGAGAGCTCTGCCCATTAATGCTGATGAGAACAGTTTAAGTCCCCTTCTACACTGCCATATAATTCAGATTATAAAAGCAGAAAATCCACATTTTCTGCTTTGAACTGGATTATATGCGTCTACACTGCCATATAATCCATTTTAAAACAGATAATCTGGATTTTATATGGCAGTGGAGAAGGGGCCTAAGAAAGCTTCCTTTGTTTTCTATGAACATGCTCTCTGAAATATCTGAAGGACAGGATGCTGGGGTCACACTACTAGAGGCTAATCTTGATTAAAATTTGAGAAAACACAGTATGCATGTTAATAATTCAATTCATTATATCTCCTTAGTTAATATTGCAAATGCATTTAAAGTTTATAGGTATAGTGATCTAGGTATGATGATTAAATTTCATACTGAAATGTGGCCTTAGAAATGTTTGGGTCTTCTACATGGAAATGAATTAGCATTTCTGGCATCTAAGAAATTTGAAACGACATGATCTGTAGCATGCCTTTATACTAAACGTGCTATTTTAAATTCAACTTAAATCTTACTGCTGTTCACTTCATTGCATGTGCACGCCCTGTAGAATTCAAGGTTTTTAAATAGGTTCATAGAAGGTTAAAAAAATGATTAAGATATCTGGGCATGTAAAAGAAATAGCATTCCTTAGTTACGTATATAAAAGAAAAAAGAGAATTGCTTTCACTTATTTAGTATTGCTTTATTAATTCTGATATTTATAATTTTTGTGGTAGAGATCTGGTGTGCCAGCTCTTATAAAACTATTGTGTTTCTTCTTCCAGCTATGCCTGGATGGGGAGGACTGTTTGCCCACCCCAATAAAAAGACACTGTTCTGGGGATGGAGTGCAACATTTAAGGCACCCACTCCTCCCAGCTCCAGCATTGGAGCAGTGAACATTGGCCCATGCAGCAGACCAATTCCTTCCCTCCCAATACTTACCTTTCAGGACCTGTAAGAAGCGGTTTAAGTATGCGGTAGCTGTTGCATTGGGCATCCATCTGGTTGCTGGTGGACCCTTCATCGTGTTCCTCCTTCCTGCAGTGGGGCTGGCCTTTCAGGAAGGGAGTCAACGGACACCATCCCTTTTGGTTCCAGTAACTCGGATTTGGCTCTGGGGGAAAGAGGGCTGGGCACATCTGCATCAATGCAGGGCTGCCTTTGAGTTTTCTGGTCATTGTTGCAGCCTCAGCCAGCCTTGCAGCCCCCCCCCCCCATTTGTCATGTGCAGGCCCACTCTAGTTCCTTTCTAGCCATGGCCACAGCCATTTCTCCCTTTAGGAGTGGCTGGCTAGGCTGCGTGTGTAGGCCTCCAGGCAGTGGCAGGGATAATCTTTTTTTAAAAAAATATTTTTTATTAAATCTTTTTCATATACAGTGATTGCAGATAAAAACGGGGAGAAGTGAGGGTAAGAGGGAAGGAGGGGGGAAAGAGGTAAAAAAGAAAAAAGAGAAAAAACTTACAAAAAGTAAGGGGGAAAGGGAAGGGGATTGAGGAAGAAAAAGAAAACTTTTACATAATGAAAAAGTAATATAACCAATAACAGGAAACTCCTTCTTATGGGAAGTTATCTTCCCTACTTAAATTTTTACATTTATACACTGTATATAGCCATAACTTATCACTCATTTTTCTCAAGTTTCAACAATTAATACATTTTTTTAACTTTTAAAGTAATCTTCTATTTTTTTTTCAGTTTGTTTCTCTGACACTTTTTCCTCTTGTCTCTTTCAGAAAAAATGTAAGTTTGTCCATGTCACGTATTTCCTTTATTTTATTCAACCAACTGTCTTTCTTCGGGATATCTTCACTTTTCCATTGCTTTGCAAAGGTTATTCTTGCTGCAGTAATACAATATATGAATAAAATATCATCATTTAAATCAAAATTTGTATTTGTATCCGTTATTCCTAGTAGATAATATTCTGCTTTAAAAGGGAATTTTTGGTTCAAAATAATTTATGTTTCTGCATGAATCATTTTCCATTTTTTTTCCGATTTGTCACATGTCCACCATAGGTGGTAAAAGGAGCCCGTCTGGACTTTACACTTCCAACATTTACTATCATAATTCTTATAAATTTTTTCCTAATTTTTTTTGGGGGGTTGGGGGGTCATATACCATCTGTGAAATATTTTTAACCAATTTTCTTTTAAATCAGATGCATAGGTATATTTTAATTTCTTGTTCCAAATAGATTCCCATTCAGTTAGTTTAATCAGTCGACCTATATTTCTAGCCCATTTTACCATACAATTTTTAATTTCTTCAGTTTGGGTTGTCCCTTCCAATAATTTATTGTATATTTTAGAAATTGTCTTTTTCTCCATGGACATTATCTTGTCCCAGACATTCTCTAAATCGCCAAATCAATTTATTTTGTCTTTATTATATTGTTCCTTTATTTAAGCATATTGGAACCAAGAAAAATTACTAAATTTCTGTTTTATTTCTTCATGTGATTTTAGTTCATATGATTCCTTCTTTTTTATCAATATATCTTTATAAATTGGCCAGATTTTCCATCCCAATATTTTCCTTTGGCTAGCCTCTAATGTGGAGATCCATAGGGGTAATTTGTTATTATAAAATTGAGTTTTGTATTTTCCCCATATATTAATTAACGCGGATCTAATAAAATGGTTTCCAAAATTTCTTTCTACTTGCCTTTTTTCATAGCCTATATAAGCATGCCATCTCCTGCGCAGGTCAAAACCTTCTAACATTAAGATATTTTCTTTCTTTAAGGTTACCCAATCCTTGGCAGGGATAATCGTTGTGTTCCTACCCCACCTCTTTTCTGCCTGATGTGGGGCTTATTGCCTCTCTGGAATCCCAAGGGATCTCAATGGTGCTTTTTGTGGGCACAGCAATGCAGGACTGCTTTGGGGCCATTTTTGGTGCTCCCTTTCTGGCGTGGTTTGCACCTTTACCTAATCACTATGGGAATTTTTCCCAATTTGTACCATCATAAGCCAGCTATGGGGTTTGTTGCTGGTTTTCATGCAGCTGGCCCTATGGGATTGTTTGGGCCCTCGCTGCTGTTTGCTGCTCTTGGCGGTGGCTATTTTGGACACTCACAGGGACTTATCTCTAGGCTGGCTGCAAACTTGGGCCAGGCACGTGTTCACAGCATGGCTGGCCTACCTCGAACAAGCTTGGTGCTCCCCCCTCTTATTGTTTTTTCCCTTTTCATGCAGTACAGCTGGCTTTTGGCCCACTGGGCCCTCCTTCTTCCATTCCATGTAATTTAGATGGGGCAGGCTGCTGCTGCATTCCCCTGCTATGTTGGTAAGGACCATATGCTTGCCCACGGTGGTGACTAATTTGGAGCCATGCTTACACAGGGGGTGTTGGCCATTTTGTGAGCTAAATTCTTCTGTTCCCAGGTGACCTCATGGTTGAGACATTGCCACATATGCCATCATTTAATTCACTGTTTCAGACATTATCATACATGCTGTATTTTATTTCCAGTTAATTGCTTTACAATTAACAGCTCAGTACATCTGTATGTCTAGTCATTTGCATACTTAAATTAACAATAATTCCAAAACAAAGGTGATGATAATCCCAAGTTAGTCATGATTGTTTTTTTGAACTGGAGCCTGCCAACTGAATACCAAGTTTAGACAGTTCTATTACGCAAATAGTATACAACAATAATGATAAAAACTTACTCAACAGCATGGATCTATAACAGATTAAGCCCTCTTCCTTTACCATATTATGACATATGCACACTAAAGAGTGGCTTATAAAAAAAAATAATAATCATGATAATAAGAATAAGAATAAGCTAACGAAGTTATAAAAATTGCCCAGCATGGCAAGGGGTAATTTAGACAAAGTCAGGGTGCCCTTGAGGCACCCATTCATGCTCGAAGCTAAGAAGGGCTAGCTATGGTTCGTACTTGGATGGGAGTCCACTAATGGAATCCCATGGCCACGTGGTTCTATTATGCTATCTGTATGACAACTGTTGCAGAGCCCCCAAATAACAGTTTGGGAAATTTAATGGACCAAACCCTTATTCCAAAATAATCAAAGCATATCAGCCAGTTATTAAACAATAATAATATTAATAATAAAGGAATCTACTTAAATGGAAAGATGGTGTATTTCACAATGCCAGCAGCCTCATCAGGCAATTGAGGCGGTATATTGAATAATACTTTTTTTTCTTTATGGCAGCATAGCACCTAAGAAGAATGTTGGTGGGGCCAAGGGCAAGAGTCTGGCCAAGAAGATACCTACAAATTGCTCCCTCCCCCTGCCATATCTTCCTTGGATGAAAAGGGGAGTTTGGGAGTGTCCGGGGAGTGCCCTGGCAGCACAAGTGCACATTCTAGAGGATAGGCATGAGGGTACTAGACCTGATTTAGAGCTCTGACCCGCTAGGAGGACTAGTAAAGCCTTAATATCAAATAGTTGTCTAATTATTTGTCTGCTCTAGAAGCTGACTGCAACAAGAGTGCAGAAGTTGTTGCAGTCCAGCCAGTGGCAATGCAGCCAGATGAAGAGCAAGAGACGCAGCTTGTGTCAACCGCAGTTGTCACACCTGCAGGGGAGGTTGCAGTAACAATTCCCAAAGTGATATCTTCTACATCCAGCTCAGGTGAGAAGGACAGAGTGACCACTGGGCCCAGGGGCTCTGGACAGTGGCCCTGGGGACCTCCCAATGCTCAGATGAGAGGGTTTCAACAAACTCCTTTAAAGAAAAAGAGAACAAAGAAAAAATATTTACATATGTATTGACAGCAGCGAGATTAGTAATAGCCAGGAATTGGAAAGGATTAAATAAACCTACCAAATCTATGTGGTTAGAGAAGCTGTTGGACATTAAAAAACATGGATACACTGACTTATTGGACTAAAAAGAACAATGGCTACCCAATTAGAGAAACGGACTGGTCAAACCTGGAGAAATACCTAAACCAAGAACTGTAATGAAGATGATACGTATTGGAAGATTGAAGACTGGAAGTCAACCCCCCCCCTCCATTTGGTTAGGGATGCTTTCCCAAGGAGTCTGTTATTGACCTCCTCCCTCAACCTCTCTCAACTTCTCCCATACCCAAAACCCTCTCTTTCCCCACCTATTTTGGATAACCAATTCCTTCCCCCCTCCCCTCCCTCCCCCTACTCCCTTCCCCTTAGATTCTGTTGCTTTTTGTAATTCGGAAAACTCAATAAAAACTATTTATCAAAAACAATAAGGCCTGTCCAAACCGTAGACATTGTTAAGCTATCCTGCAACTTTTAGCCCACAGAACCCATGGCAGCCCCCTTTTAGCTCCCAGAACCCATGACAACACTCAATTATTTTGGTTTCAGTAACTCAGCCCAAAACCAATGGCGCCCCACCATGGGCTAATTGGGGGGCTCCACAAATTAACATGATAGCATTAGGAAGACAATTTTGTATTTTATGTGGGATACTCACCAGAAGTCACTGTGCATCATGAAGACAGCTAGTGGGCCACTGTGACCATGCCTCTAATTACATAACTAAATGAATGTGCATGGTCTTCCCTAGAATACTGGTTTCACTCCTAATCTTCATATATAAAGATCTGATGGAAGATCCTAAGAGTATTAAATGATCACAGTTACAGGTATGTACAATTACCTTAACATTTGTAAATCAAGTGGAGCAGATGTTCACAAGTGTGCAAGCTTGCATGCACAGCTCCTTCTACTCTCCTGCATATGTTTTGGATTTCATCTCCCACAATTTCTAACTGCTGGGAAACTGGCTGGGATTTCTGGGACCTTAGGTTCAAAAGATTTGGAGGAACACAGTGTGGGAAACACTGCCCTATTGTAAGCCAACAAAAATTCACCTGAGGGCATAGTGCATATTACTAAAATAGATCCCAAATATAAAAGGCAATAAATATGATTTTACATAATTTTAGTAGTGAGATTACTTTATGCTCAAAAATGGAAAACTATAATCCTGCCAACAACAGAAGAATTGATTTTAAAGACTTTTGAAATGACATAAAATGCACGAAGAATTTATTTTGATGAAAGAAAAATCTACTGACAACTAATGGGTCCCTTTTCTATTTTATATAAACAAGAAGACAGATGGAATAACACACTCATTGGTTCTGAAGGTTGAATTTTACTGTTTGATTTGTAGCAGAAGTCATGTAAACTTAGTCATGTAGTAAGGGCAAATTTATTGTAGATTGTTACAATAAACCTGTGGGATGGGAAGTCATTCTTTAAAATATGTGTAGGTGTAGGTGTCCTCACAGTAATCTATTTTGTTATTAACTGCCATCAAGTCAACTGTGATTTTTGGTGACCCTATGAATAGGAAACTGCCAAGTCACGCTATTAGCAAACATCCTTGCTCATATTAGGTGGTTCTGGACAGGAAATATAATACTGTTCTAAGATGGCTCAAGGGTGGGTGTCTAAAGGGTGCTGCAGCACACATTCAGCTACAAACAGAACATTAAGAAGGTCACCAGAAAGTCTGTAATAAGCCAAAAATTCTCTGCAGCTGATCAGATTATATAGAATCACTAGCTGTGCCCAGCCACGCATTGCTGTGGTGAAGTCTGGAGGTATGGAAAATAAAGTATTGAGGAATTGGTGGTAGTCAGTATATGTTATTTCTTAAAGCTTGTGAATAAATAATATTTTTGGTTGTTCCTTTTTTTTTTTGTCTGTTGGAGGCAAGTACGAATGCTGCAATTAGCCAGAATGATTAGGATTTAATGGCCTTTCAGCTTCAAAGCCTGGCTGCTTCCTCCCCTGGGGGGAATCCTTTGTCGGGAGGTGTTAGCTGGCCCTGATTGTTTCCTGTCTGAAATTCCCGTTTTCAGAGTGTTGTTCTTTATTTACTGTCCTGATTTTAGAGATTATATTGTTCTGTTTTATTATAGTACACTAATTTTTATATATTATGTTTATAGTCTTATATTATTTACTTTGATCTGGATTATATGAGGCCCCTTCTACACAACTGTATAAATTCCACACTGAACTGGATTATATGGCAGTCTGGACTCAAAATAGTCCAATTCAAAGCAGATACAGTAGAGTCTCACTTATCCAAGCTAAATGGGCCGGCAGAAGCTTGGATAAGCGAATATCTTGGATAATAAGGAGGGATTAAGGAAAAGCCTATTAAACATCAAATTAGGTTATGATTTTACAAATTAAGCACCAAAACATCATGTTATACAACAAATTTGACGGAAAAAGTAGTTCAATACGCAGTAACGTTATGTTGTAATTACTGTATTTACGAATTTAGCACCAAAATATCATGATATATTGAAAACATTGACTACAAAAATGGCTTGGATAATCCAGAGGCTTGGATAAGCGAGGCCTGGATAAGTGAGACTCTACTGTACTGTGGATTATCTGCCTTGGCATTCTGGGTTATCTAGCTGTGTAGAAGTGCCTTGAGTCTATACTGTCATATAATCCAGTTTTAATCAGATAATCTGTATTTTATAGGCAATGTGGAAGAGGCCTAAGTGAATCCTGCCTGTCCCCCAGGTGTCGTTGCAGCTGAGGGGGTTGCTATGACACAAAGGGGGCAGAGCCTAAAGGGGCGGGGCCTACCCCCTGACTGTCAGCCAGGAGGAGAATGGCTCTTCCTTATCCTTCTCACCTGCCCTTTGTGTTTTTGGTGGGTTTTTTTTAATTTGGACTTTATATTTCTAGGTTTATTTGATTGAAAGACATAGATTGGATGATTGTCTTTTGTGGGCAAATTTGGTGTGATTTGGTTCAGTGGTTTTGTTGTTTACTCCATGGGAAAAATGCACACTACATGTTTATATATATAGATAAAATCATCGAGTTGGAAGAGACCTCATGGGCCATCCAGTCCATATCCCATGAATGGCTCACCACTCGAATGGAAAAATGTAGAGCCCTTGTCAAGACACTGCTAGTGCTAAGACTCTTTAAGAAACATCAAAACAAAGCTGCCCAGAAGGTAAATTATTACTCCCTAGTGAGGAAAACCACATCATTCTCATTGGGAACTTCCTGTTTCTACCCCTTTGTTCCCATTTCCTGTGTCCTGTCATGGTTGAGCACCAATCCTGAACAGGCATGGTAATGTGCATCTGCAATCAGGAGTTACTGTGGCCACTGTCCTAGCCTCAGACTGGTTCCTGGGTTGTTTGAGTAGGTATTCTGCAGCAGAACCGGTTTCTTTTAATCCACTTCCTAACTTAAATTGTATAAATTCAAGCTGTGGCTTCCTTGATTAAGTCTATTCATCTGGAATGTAGTCTTCTTTTTCCCTATTGCCTTAGACCTTACAAAGTATTATTGTATTTTCAACTAAATAAAGTCTTCTCATAATATGGCCAAAGCAAAACACTGTCAGTTTAGACATCTTGGTTTCTAGGGAGTGTTTGGGTTCATTTCTTTTTCAGTTGTTTTTCTTCCTATCAGCTTTCTTCACTGCCCAATTTTCAGAATCATACATATACATTGGAAATACTACAATGGCAGGGACAATATTAACTTTAATATTCAATTTTTACACTTCAGGATGTTATGCATATACATAATGAAATATCTTGGAGATGGGGCCTATGTCTTAATGTGAATTTCATTTATGCTTCATATGCATTTTATACAAAGCCTGAAGGCAATTTTATGCACAATATTTAAAATAATTTTATGCATGACATACATTCATGTATATTACATCATTAGAAAACAATAGTGTCACTATCTTCATCCATTTCTCGCTACAGAATTTTGGATTTTAGAACATTTTGGATTTCGGATTTTTCTATTATAGCTGCACATGAATTTTTTATGATGTTTCTTAAGAGTCCTTTTAATTCAATTTAAAAGGAGAATCAGCATTCGGGGCAAAATTTTGTATGGAAAGATGAAATATTCACTTGATGTATGGAATTAAGACATAGCAAAATAGATAGGTTTTTATATTTATACATAGCTGAATTTTGGCATTACTGGAGTTTTGTGTCTGCAGGAATAACAGAATGCAAATTAGGGTTGCAGTGATGGTAGCTTTCCTAACTACTGGTGGACATTTGAAGTTTATCTGAAAAGAAAAACCTCTCATTAAAACCATTTTCTGAACCATGCTGGAACTAATTGGCAAAGAAATCTATTTACTATTCAACTGTATATGAGGCTCTCTAGAGGGCTACCATCAAAATTATCAGCACTTATTGTTGAAATGCAATTGTTTTTCAAGCAATTATGTACAATAATTGCATCAGGCTTGCATACCCCTTCACATTATAAATAAAGGTGACAACTGAAATGTGGGCAGATTTGCACTTGTGACAACAGTTCTTAGCAAGATACAATGGAGTAACCTTCAAACACAGCCAGAAGTATAGGATTTGTTATCTCTACTTCCATAAATGGTGGGGGCATTGAACTGGATTATATGAGTTTACACTACCTGATAATCCAGTTCAAAGCAGATAATCTGAATATTACATGGGAGTGTAGAAGGGACTAGGTGAAGCAAGGAGTTACACATGACCTTATATTCTCATATCACAATTATAGTGACTCTTTGAATATTACTCAATGAGTTAGCTAATTGTGTAGACTATTTTTCTTGTGATAATAATGCCATAGTCCAGGTTCCTATGGGCTAACTTGTAAATCATCCAGGGTAGCAAAAGTTGTGAGAGTTATGATGCTGCACTGTGTGTACAATATTCTTTTTTTATATTTGTCACATACCCAACAAGATAATGTAATTACTAATAATGTTGCAGTTCAGATGACTTGCATCAGGAGCCACTGAAATGGGAGAAACTATCAGCATGGGTATGTGGAACACTGTTATAGTCAAGTCAAAAAAGCAATAAGTAGGCCTAGCATTACAATGGGTATAGCTGGTCTATAGTGAAATTCATTTAGTTGTGGATTAGTGAAGTTTACATTGAGTCATGGTCTATACTGGTAGGACATTTTGTGCAATGCTATTTTTACTAAAAAGACAGGGGTTCGGATCAATCTCAGTACAGGGTTGGCTTTCTACCTAAGCATTTCAGGTGAAATCTATGAGATAGTCAATAATTCCAGTGATTTCAGGCTCTAAAAGATGCTGGAAGCTTGGTGCAGTAAATCTGACACTGTCTAGAATGAACATGCCCCTCCTCTTTTCCAGAATTCTTTGGGACATATTGAGTGGAAATCGGTATTTTCAGTTTGAAGTCAAACTTTTTTACTCAACTTGTTTGTTGACCTTTTGGTGCGACCTTCCAGATTAGTAACATGTTTATACTAATTAATCTGGAAGGGCATGTGTTTGGCCCTTGAATAAAAAAACAAGGCAAAGAAGTGATTACATTATGGAGGTCTAGAACTGACCAAAAAAGATGGTAGAGGTTGTAAGTGGGATGAACCAGGTTTGTGGCAGGTATGAACTTTGTTCAGTTAATATCTGGTAGGAAGGCAAGGTCATCGGGTACTTTTTAGATATCTCAGCAGTTCCTCATTAACCAGATTTTATTTTCAGGAACCCAAAACAAGTCACTGAATAACTTGGGATTGGGGCATCTTCATTTCTGTTCCGATTCCTTTAGAAATAGTCTATATTTGGGGAGGTGGTACAGTTAAGGATTTACTCACATATTCAAACATTCTCAGATACAAAAGCAAATTGAAATGTACAGATTTGGCCATTATTATTATTATTATTATTATTATTATTATTATTATTATTATTATTGTATGCTGCCTCCATCTCCCCAATGGGGACTCAGAGTGGCTCATATATCATACAATCATATAATATCATAAAATCAATAGTTAAGATATCAAAATAATGCATTTAAAAACAAATTAACAAGTCATGTTTTAAAATAGACTTAATTAAAAAATTAAACAATCATCCAAGGCATTAAAAGGTCCAATATAGGACAACAATCTGGGTGACAGTCAACTGATGAAGGGAGTGTCTATTACAGAATAGAACATACATCAAATAGTGACAACAAGCAGGGAAGATAAATCTGAACAAAAATCAAACTATAAAGTGACAGGGCAAGTTTCAATGTGGATATGGGCCAGGTCATAACGGACTTGTCTACTCAAAAGCACAACAGAACAGCCATGTTTTTAATTGCTTCCTGAAGACAGTGGGGGTCAGAGCTAACCTAATCTCCCTGGGGAGGGAATTCCAGATCCAGGGAGCCACCGCAGAGAAGGCTCTCTCCCGCATCCCCACCAACCGCATTTGCAAAGGGGGAGGAAGCGAGAGAAGAGCCTCTCTGGAAGATCTTAGAGATTGCACAGGTTCGTAGGGGAAGATGCGGTCACGAAGATATGCTGGTCCCAAACTGTTTAGGGCTTTATAGGTAAGCACCTGCACCTTGAATTGGGACCGGAAACTTAGTGGCAGCCAGTGGAGCTGTTTAAACAGAGGAGTTGTCTCCCTGTAACTGGCTCCAGTTAACAATATCTGCTGTGGAACTTTAAAACTGAGCTTAGGACTCAGACACATTGCAGGTCACAATACATAGGTGATGAATTATCTTTGATTCATGAGTAACATAGAATGCAGACCTATTAAGTAACCTATCTCCTCATCAATTACAAAAGAGCCTGCCCTTGTGAAAACTAATAATAATAAAAATAAAACTTTATTTCTATCACGCCCTATCTCCCCAATAGAGACTCAGTAAAACTGAATCTTCATGTATATAGTTGGCCACGGCAGACTATATATGTCTCTCTCTCTCTGTGTATACACAAACTCATATAGACAACATTTTTTATCATTAGGAAATCAGGGCTTTCTCAACATTACATTACAGAATTATTTAATTCAGTATTTTCTTACAATCGTGTTTCTGAAAGGTACAATCTAATTATTGTAAATTCTTTTTAATGGCCCCTATATAATTATTATATAATTACATAGCTTTGCCAAACCTGGCTTAGACTCTTTTAATAATCTTTGAATTTCTTCTTCAAATTTTAGCAGAGGCTTTGATAAGATGGAAATTATCTGTTGACCTTTGCTTGAAGCAGAAATGTCTGACATTTCCCTGAACTTGAGCAATTCATTTTGGAAGTCTATTTTCTTAACTTTAATTGCATTAAATCGTTTTGGGGTAGCTTCTATCTGGTATAATTTGGGTAACCCCTCTTAAATATAGCTTTTAGTGGGCTTCTTAAACATCATTCGAGAGAAACGTACATTCTCAGGATGCTTCCACATTGCTGCATTCTGTGTTAGTTGCCATAAAGTAGATACATTTGTACTGTTACACTAAATGGAAGTACATTGGTCTTAAGATTTTTTAAAAAAAGTTCCCTATTTAGTTGTGGAAAAAATGTGCTCATTCAATTTTTCTCATGGGAAATTTAAAAAGCTTCAAATATTTCCCCATTTCTAATTAACACAAAATTACAGCAGTTTTGAGCTGCCACAGGATAATGCAAAACTGAACAAGTCCTTCCCCTGAAAACTTCTTAACAGCTTTTGCTTATATAGAGGGGGGGGGAGGGAGGGGGGGAAGAGGCCACAATTCTGTACAATCTTAGTTCTGTGTAATTCCTATTGAACCCATTATAACTTATTTTCAAGTTGATCTACATGGTATTGCACTGACATATGTCTATCTTTAACTATCAACCTCACCAGACGGTTGGTTTTTCCCATCTTTGCATGCTGCAGGCAGGGCAGATCTCTATGCTGACAGCAGAGCCGGCCCTAGGTATTTTTCAAGTGTAGGCAAACAGAATTTTGGCACCCCCCCCAAACCAATCACTGAAAAATAAAAGTGTTGGATAAGCGAAAATGTTGGATAATAAGGAAGGATTAAGGAAAAGCCAATTAAACATCAAATTACATTAAGATTTTACAAATTAAGCACCAACTGGGCACCTCCCGGCTCGGGCACCACTGGGCATCTCCCGGCGTGGGCACCGCCAGGAGGCCCGGCGTTCCGGCGAGCACTGGGCCACCCAGTGAGTGCTGGGCTCACCAGAGTGCTGAGCGGAAGGGGAAGGCCTCACCAGGAAGGCCTCGCTTCCTGGCGAGGCCTTCCTGGTGAGGCCTCGCTAGGAAGACTTCGCCAGGAAGCCGTGGAAACATCATGGGATGGCAGCCCCTGACCAACTATGATAAAAGGACAAAGTGGAATGCTACCCCAAAGTTTCCCGGCTTCTGGACCACCATGTGATGAGATTCTATATCTATATCATCGATGTCTATATCTATATCTAAACTGTCTATATGTTTATTTCAGATTCTTTTGTCTGCCTTACTAATTCATCATTGATTTCATAAGTTGAACTACAGTGGGATGATAAAAATGGGATCATGAAAATTATATTTAAAAAATACTGTGTGGTACTCTCTGAAAAAGATCTAGGTGATAATCTTCTGCTTATTTTTTGTAAAATTCTGTGCACCCTGAAAACAACCAAGATAATATTCATTTAAAAAAAATATTCAGCCAAACACTCAGGGTGCATCTACACTGTAAAATTAAAGCAGTTCAACATCAATTTAACACATCTTAATGCTGCGATCCTTTAATACAGTTCCTCATGTTGTGGTGACCCTCAACCATTAAATTATTTTTGTTGCAACTTCATAACTTCATCCCTCAGGACTGTCCATGTTTGTGTGATGATGTTGTTCTTCAGACTACAGGCTGTCCCTGAGTTACAAATGACTCCTAGTTAAGAATAGGGCTGAGACAACATGGAGGGAAAGGAATCTATCCTTCAGAAGGGAAGTTCACTCCTGAAAGGGTTATCAAGGGGAAAAGTGTCTCCACTGAAGATTCAACTTCAATCCTTGTTTCCAGTTTTTCAAAACCCAATTCTTACAAGGCACAGACAGCAAAACAAACACCACAGGGGTGTTAACCATTCCTTATGCTATTCAAAGCTAGTATCTCTCTGTGTGTGAGTGTGTGTGTGTGTATGTGTCTGACTAGAGCTACACTATTCTGGCTTACATGCAAATTCAGCTTAAGAACAAACCTCCAGAACCTATTTTGTTTGTAACTTGGGTACTACCTGTGAATGCTTAAAAGTAGGGATGAATTTGCAAAGACTTTAACAGGGATGTGGATGAGAAGGTCTCTTCTTTAGAGAAGAGACTGCTATGATGTGACTTCAAATCAAATCTGGCTTTTGAAAATCTTAGACCAGAACTATCAGGGTTTTATTGGCCAGATTGTGATTTTCCCCTTGCCTTCCTCTGAGACTGAGAAAGAAGATAGGGTAGAAGCAGGGCCGTAGCCAGAAAAAAAATTCGGGAGGGGTTTTGAAAATTTCGGGGGGGGGGGGGTTAACCCCTAGCACACACCCCTCCCCACTACAAACCTGTCAATATCTGCTTGAGATAGTGCCTGGAGGGGCTCTTAATGTTTTGTGTCTCATAGACTTAGCATGGGGATTTGGTTAACCAGTTAAAATTCACGAATAAACCAGGTTTTTTTAATAACCTGAAAACTTTTTGGGGGGGGGGGGTTGAACCCCTAAAACCACCCCCTCGCTACAGGCCTGGGTAGAAGGGGGGGGGGAGAAAAAGAGGGGACAAGAGAAAAGAAAGGGAGAGGGAGAGGTAAATTAAGGAAGAGAGAAAGAAGGAAGGAAAGAGGGCCACAAGAGAAAGAGAAAAAGACAGGAAATATCTTTCTCAACATCTGGGAAGTTGACCCAGGCAAGCAACTGGCTCTGTTCCAGGCACTGAAAGCCACCTCCTTGTCGCCCAGGACCACCCCGGCAGCATGCAGGGGCTGCTCTTTTCTCCTCCACTAGCCACACCAGTCCAGGTAGTGGGCTACGCCGGCCACCATGAAGCCCAGTCTGGTTCAGCCCACCAGATTTCTAACTGGAGCTGGCTATAGGGAGCACACAATGCCCCTATTAAAGCAGCTCCACTGGCTGCCAATAATCTGACGAGCCCAATTCAAGGTGCAGGTTTTGACCTATAAAGCCCTATACGGCTCAGGACCTACCTATCTCCGTGATTGCATCTCCTCCTATGAGCCAGTGCGGACCTTGAGATCATCCGGGGAGGATCTCCTCTCATTCCCACCACCGTCTCAAGTGCAGCTGGAGGGGATGAGAGAACGAGCCTTCTCAGCAGTGGCCCCCAGGCTCTGGAATGCACTGGCAAAAGAGATCAGGCAATCCCCTACATTATCCAGTTTCCATAAGGAACTGAAGACCTGGTGGTGCTGGCAGGTTTTTGAGTAATTACATTGGAATACCGCCAATATCTGGGCCTGAATATATTGCACAAGATTTATCTAGCCTACAATGATACATTTTAATATATTGAGTTTATGGTTCTCATCCCCTTGATCAGGTTGTGTAAGTGTTATTTATTGCTATATAATTGTATTGTTTTACCTTGCTTAATAATGTGTTATTATGTTGTTATGTAATGTATGTGTGGTTTTTATGATTGGAAACCGCCCTGAGTCCCATCCGGGAGATAGGGTGGTATATAAATAAAGTTTTATTATTATTTATTACAGGTATGCCAGCAGCAGCCACAGCAGGTGCCACCCCATTGCCCCTAGCACTTCCGCCAAACCCAGGCCCCATGGCAGGATGTAAAAGCCAGGTACCAGTGGCACCACAGCAGGGTCTGGGCCTGGATCTGGTGGGAGGTTTCCCCTACCACCATCACCATCTCCGCCTCTGGAGGGGTGCTCTTCGTCTTCTGGCTCCAGTCCATGCCAGGTCCAGGTTCTGAAGGAAAGATAAAAAAAGAAAGGAAAAGAGAAGGAAAGGGGGAGAAAGAGAGAGGGAGGTGCCTCTTCCTGTTGCGTGTGTGCCTCTGCCTCCAAGTGCCTCTCCATGAATCCTTATCACCCTGTCAGAGGAAAAGGAGGAGGTGACCTGGAGCAGGAAAGATAGAGAAGGAGGTGAAGTGACATGAGTGCAGGTGCTTTCTGACTGTTTGGCGGACAGATAGGGCCCGGCAGCCATACCAGGGTGGCGGAGGAGCCGTGACTGAAGGAGGCGGAGGTGCAATCCCTCTCAAACTGCTGATCAACCCCTCTAGGGGTCACAACCCCCAGGTTGAGAACCACTGATTTAGCAGCTATGACCAAATGCTATGGAATCTTGGAATTTGTAGTCTTACAAGGTCTAGCCTTCTCTGCCAAAATGTCCTTGTGCCTTACCAAACTGCAACTTCAGTGGTTCCCAAGCATTGAGCCACAGCAGTTAAATTGTTGTTGAACTGCAATATTTCTACAATTTACATGCACTCCGACTAGTCAGTTTGTTTACATCCTTTTTCAAGGAAGAAGAGGTTAAGGAGAAGGGGAGCGTGTGGGAATATGTTTTAGGACAAAATGCTTCTTTAGGACAATGGCCAAAATTAACAAATATATTTTAGTCTTTTATATCCCTTGTGCACTCAGAATATGTATGAATTAATTCATGTGCTCTGCGACCATATCTTGCGGCAGTCAACAAAAAGCCACATGATATATCCCACTATAGGGACAAATCCAGTCCTCAGAGGGGGTGTTTTGTGGAGAAAGAAAATTTTATTGCTTCTGTTTTACTGCGTTTGTTGCCGGGGGCATATAGCCATGGTGAATAACTTTACTTTTCATCTATATACATTTCATACATAACTGACCAATACAAAAATGCTGTGGTATACCATCATCACTGTTTTCCCCAGCATGCTATTTACATTTTTTGTTTGCCTGGTGAAGGAGTCTATGAACTTCAAAAGCAAATGAATTTTGTACATTTTAGTTGGCCTAATAATGTCTTACATAATGAAGTGGGTTATTTATCTGTCATTTTTTATTATTCACATTTTATTTGGTTTTAATTTTTTTGGATAGTTTAATAACTTTTCAACATTTGGATATACGCCCCTGGTGGCGTAGTGGGTTAAAGCCTTGTGACTTGAAGGTTGGGTTGCTGACCTGAAGGCTGCCAGGTTCGAATCACACCTGGGGAGAGTGTGGATGAGCTCCCTCTATCAGCTCCAGCTCCATGCGGGGACATGAGAAAAGCCTCCCACAAGGATGGTAAAAACATCAAAACATCCAGGCGTCCCCTGGGTGATGTCCTTGAAGATGGTCAATTCTCTCACACCAGAAGCGACTTGCAGTTTCTCAAGTCGCTCCCGACACGGGGGGGGGGGGGGGAAACATTTGGATTGTGGGATATATATATATATATATATATATATATATATATATATATATATCTTTTGTTGTTCTGCTGTAAGTGTCCTTGGGCCCCAAATTTGAAAAAGGTGGAATTTAAAAAACAAACAAATGTTTACTTAGAAGATCTGATTATGATAGATATAAAGATGAATATAGATGTTAGCTATAGAAAAGGCTTTCCAATAAACCCCTGCACTCCTTAGCCATAGAGTGAAAGGGTTTCAGTTCTAGAGCATATGCATGTACATCTTGGCAGTGTCTGTGCAGATATTGCTGCACATGTTCTAACATGTTCTAATAAGAAAAATGCAGATTTTGGATTTTTCTTTAATAATCAACATGGCTACCCATGCATCTTTACATAATCATAATCATTTATTTATAACCTGCCCTCCCTCTGTGGAGGGACTCAGGGCGTCCAAAGACCAAAATGGCAAACATTCAATGTGACGTGCAATCACAAAATAGAAATAAAGCAAAAGCAAACAGTTAAAAATATGCCAGTATTCTCATCAAATTTGGTACAGTGGGAGAACACATTCCACACTCTTTGCTCAACAAATTGCAGAATGTTTCCTGTCTCCTATGATTTTTGGCTAATTTTCATAACTTTTTATAATACACTATTTTTCAATATTTGAAGAAACCTGTTCCTGGTTTGAAAGTCTTATTTCCTGTTCAATTGGGTTCTTATCACTGTAAAAGTCCCTCTTCTACTTGTGTAGACTTTGGATTAGAAATGCAGCAAACGCCAAGCAATGCCTTGGCAGGAGTGCCACTGTCCTTTGGAAACTATAAATTGCCTTTGAACCTTTTGATCAATGGTGCCACTGGCTGACCTTGTGATTGCAAAAATGAAACTCTGGCTGAGGACTTTGGATTAGAAATGCAGCACACGCCAAGCAATGCCTTGACAGGATTGGCAATGTCCTTTGGAAACTATAAATTGCTGTGGACCCTCTATTGAATCAAATCAATGTCTGACTTTGTGATTGCAGAAATAAAACTCAGCCCAAGGCTTGGGAATAGAAATGGAGCATGAGGGAAGCAATGCCTTGGCGGGTGCCCCATGTCCTTTGGAAACTATTTCTTGCAATGTACCCTTTAGGTTTGAAAACAATGTGTGTCTTTGTGATTGCTGCAATAACACTCAGCCCGGGGGCTTGGGATTACAAACGGAGCGGGAGGGAAGCAATGCACTTGCAGGAACGCAGACGTCCTTTGGAAAAAAAAGTTCCCTAAAGCCAGCCACAGCAAGGACTCTGCCCCAAGCCCCCAGCCAATTTCCCCCCCAAAAAACACAATATCGAACCAGCAACAACAGAAACACTCTACCCCCAGTTAGCCTTCTCTCCCCCAAACAAGCAAGCAGCAGCTTCCCAGCACGCGCCAAACACCCTCTCTCCTCGGTAACCCAACCCAGAATGGCTTGGGTCGGCTGCGGTTGGGGATTTTTATAGAGATCCTCCATGTGGACACGGAGGACGCTAACCCCCACCTTTGGCAGCCATCGTGGAAGACTCTGATTGGCCAGGGAGCTGCCATGTTAGGCTGCGCTAGGCTCCCATTCATGTTAGGTTGCAGAAACAAAAAAAAAATTTAAAAAAATATTTAAAAAAATTTTGGAAGGAAAAAAAATAATGAAAATTTTAAGAAACAATTAGAGAATGGGCCAACGATGGTTCGAATTACATTGCCAGTTGCGCCCAGGGAAAACGTTTCAATACTTGTTTCAAAAAACGAGAACAATCCGAAATAATTACGAAACGAGAAACATAACTAATATTTGGACAACCCTAATATACATCATGCACCTCATGTTGTGTTCATTTTAAGCAGCCACACATGTCCCCTGGCTGTACTCATCTCAGTGTATGTTTGCTTTCAGAAACTTCCTCAATTTCTTTTATTGACATCCATGCAGTAGTGGCTGATTTATTTTTCCTCCCCATCATTCATGCAAATATCTTCCTAAGTTGTGTTTAACCATCCAGATATGCAGTTGGGCACTAATAATGAAATATTCACATATTGAGCTGCAGTTATCCACATGCATGTTCTTATATGCATGATACAGATATATATCCCTTGTCATTTCTCTCCAAACAGTTTGGACATCCCTAACTCCAATCTGTTGGAGATGGATGGCCTGAAATAAATGAATACGGAACTCATTCGGATCTTCAGCCTGAATGAAGGATAAAAGGCAATTCTTTCAAATGCAGTTCAACGGCCAAAGAACCAGTTGGGGTGCAAATAGTCGTGAAGATTGTGTGTCAGGACAGCAGCAATATGGATTGTGTGTGATTTTTTTTCTTTGTAGACAGGCCTTCACATTCCAGGAAGCACCTCTAAATTACTTGTGAGCCTTTTAGTCATATCCTTTCACACTGCTGCCAACCGTGGACTGAGAGAATGCTGGCCAATCATTTGCACAGCTGAGATATTTCAGTATGTGATTTTCCTATAGATGAAAGAAAATCACAAATGATCTTGTAGAGTCATGTAAAAAGAACTGTATATTAATTGAATAGTAATTTGGACTTATTGGTTGGTTCTTAGCTGACTATTACTGAGCTTACTGCTATTTTTTTTCCTCCCCCTTTTCCTAGGACCTCTGGATTTTTCTCTTTCTCTGAGATATATCAAATTCTATTATCAGCAACAATATCAGCAATGAAGAAACTCTCTGTATAAGGAAGACGAGGAAGAAAAACATAATTCAGCAGAAAAAATATATTAAGGATATCTCTGGTGGCTTATGTGATATAAAACTGTGGGATCACTTCATTAGTGCTGATATCCAGCTGTCACTGCTCAGCTGTTAGATGTGCCTAATATATTTTATGATGTATTTGGAGGGGAAAAGATGTCTCTGTCTAGTATAAGTGCTTTCTGTAGAAAAGCTGTAGACCATGTCAACACTACAAACAAATAAACTGTCATGTTACTCATGATTGTTACATCAGGAATTCAATCTTACAAATTTCAACAGATGAGTAACTAACTTGATTTATCTTTGTGTATGCCATGGAAGTTGGGAGTCCTTTACTCCTTATCCCACACCCACCCCGCACCTCAATAGAATATAGAAATTAAAGTATGTGATAGACACTTTGACTCCCACCCCCACAGGGCAGCATCAATTCTGTATGTAGCAACTCACATTGATTCACTTTTGGTGCATTAATAGATCATCAGTGCAAAATATTTTCTGGATAATTCAGAATGAAACAATTTCAGGTATTTAAATATGAATTTGTACTCAACTACTTCCTACAACTAATACCCGATGAATCAAAAGTAAAATCAGGTAAAATCACCCGCTGTCCTAGGTCAGATCTACATGGGACAAATGAGGTATGGTGGGGGCTGGGCTGTGGCGCAGACTGGTTATCAGCCAGCTGCAATAAATCACTCTGACCAAGAGGTTATGAGTTCAAGGCCAGCCCGTGTTGGGGTGAGCACCCGACAATTAAAATTAAAAATAGCCCCTGCTCGTTGTTGACCAAAGCAACCCAAAAGATAGTTGCATCTATCAAGTAGGAAATTTAGGTACCACTTATATGTGGGGAGGCTAATTTAAGACACCATAAAAATCATCCAGCCACCATTGGAATGAGGAAGTTGCCGTCACAGTGGATGATGAAGCAGCTGCTCCCCCTGTGGCTGAAATCAAGCATACCCTCAGGAAGCTGGAAGCTGGAGAAGGTTTAAATTGCCTCTGTGTCTGTCTCTGTCTCTGTTCTATGTTTATATGGCATTGAATGTTTGCCTTATATGTGTACAATGTGATCCGCCCTGAGTCCCCTTCGGGGTGAGAAGGGCGGAATATAAATACTGTAAATAAAAAATAAATAAAAAGACATATGTGGCCCATTTCTCCTAATGTCCACCAAAGCTGCTTAACATGGTTTCATCCTGTGTTTAAAAAAGCTCCAGAATGCTTTAGAACTTCCCTGAAGTTTTGGGATTCACCTGCACTTTTTGGCAGTGTGAATCTGATCTTTTTTTTCGATAGTTACAAGCTGGGTCGATACAGGGAATGCTGTGGATGTAACGTACCTGGATTTCATTAAGGCCTTCGACAAAGTTCCCCACAACCTTCTGGCAAACAAACTAGTAAAATGTGGGCTAGACAAAACTACAGTTAGGTGGATCTGTAATTTGCTAAGCAAATGAACCCAAAGGGTGCTCACCAATGTGACGTCTTCATCTTGGACGGAAGTGACAAGTGGAGTGCCGCAGGGCTCCGTCCTGGGCCCGGTTCTGTTCAACATCTTTATTAACGACTTAGACGAAGGGTTAGAAGGCACGATCATCAAGTTTGCAGACAACACCAAACTGGAAGGGATAGCTAACACTCCAGAAGACAGGAGTAGAATTCAAAATGATCTTAACAGATTAGAGAAGTGGGCCAAAACTAACAAAATGAAGTTCAACAGGGACAAATGCAAGATACTTCACTTCGTCAGAAAAAATTGAGTGCAAAGATACAGAATGGGGAACTCCTGGCTCAACAGCAGTACGTGTGAAAAAGACCTTGAGTTCTCATAGACAACAAGTTAAACATGAGCCTACAATGTGATGCGGCAGCTAAAAAAGCCAATGGGATTTTGGCCTGCATAAATAGGGGTATAGCGTCTAGATCCAGGGAAATCATGCTACCCCTCTATTCTGCCTTGGTCAGACCACACCTGCAATACTGTGTCCAATTCTGGGCACCACAGCTGAAGGGAGATGTTGATAAGCTGGAATGTGTCCAGAGGAGGGCAACTAAAATGATCAAGGGTCTGTAGAACAAGCCCTATGAGAAGCAGCTTAAAGAGCTGGGCATGTTTAGCCTGCAGAAGAGAAGGCTGCGAGGAGACATGATAAAGGTAAAGGTTTTCCCTGACGATAAGTCCAGTCATGTCTGACTCTGGAGGTTGGTGCTCATCTCCATTTCTAAGCCGAAGAGCTGGCATTATCCGTAGACACCTCCAAGGTCATGTGGCCAGCATGACTGCATGGAGCGCCGTTACCTTCCCGACAGAGTGGTACCTATTGATCTACTCACATTGGCATGTTTTTGAACTGCTAGGTTGCCAGATGCTGGAGCTAACAGCGGGCGCTCACTCCACTCCCGGGATTTGAACCTGGGACCTTTCGGTCTGCAAGTTCAGCAGCTCAGTGCTTTAACACACTTCGCCACCGGGGCTCCATGGCTATCCATGGAGACATGATAGCCATGTAAAAATATGTGAGGGGAAGTCATAGGGAGGAAGGAGCAAGCTTGTTTTCTGCTGCACTGGAGACTAGGACACAGAACAATTGCTTTAAACTACATGAAAGGGGATTCCACCTGAACATCAGGAAGAACTTCCTAACTGTGAGAGCTGTTCAGCACTGGAACTCTCTGCCCCAGAGTGTGGTGGAGGCTCCTTCTTTGGAGGCTTTTAAGCAGAGGCTGGATGGCCATCTGTCAGGGGTGCTTTAAATGAGAATTTCCTGCTTCTTGGCAGGGAGTTGGACTGGATGGCCCATGAGGTCTCTTCCAACTCTATTATTATGATTCTATGATTCTATGAATGGTTGTACGGTTCCTATCTGGAATTGGCCAAGGTTGTTTACATCGTCATCTTGCTTTCCTTGAGCTCAGGCAGTTCAGAGACAGGACATGGCACATATCTTCCCCTCTTTTCCTTGTCTTTGTGGTAACTACTGGGCATGAAACGGCTGGGGGGTCATCGGTCATCACATCCAGTGATGCTGACTACTAGGCTTGTCCGATCGATGGAAAAAATGTTTCAATTCTCGTTTCTAAAGTAGGGGGTGCCGGCTCTTCGATATAGAAATTATTTCTTAATGTTTCACCCAAAATTTTTGGATACTTCCAAAAATTCGTAATGTTTCTAAAATGTTTCTGAAATGGCGGGCGCGCATGCGCAATCGCCAAAAAACAGGAAACCGGGGGGGAATTTTCTGGGGGTCTCCCGCCCTCATTTCTTGAGCTATTCTCATCAAATTTGGTACAGTGGGAGAACACATTCCACACTCTTTGCTCAACAAATTGCAGAATGTTTCCTGTCTCCTATGATTTTTGGTGAATTTTCATAACTTTTTATAATACACTATTCTTCAATATTTGAAGAAACCTGTTCCTGGTTTGAAAGTCTTATTTCCTGTTCAATTGGGTTCTTATCACTGTAAAAGTCCCTCTTCTACTTGTGTAGACTTTGGATTAGAAATGCAGCACACGCCAAGCAATGCCTTGACAGGATTGGCAACGTCCTTTGGAAACTATAAATTGCCTTTGAACCTTTTGATCAATGGTGCCACTGGCTGACCTTGTGATTGCAAAAATGAAACTCTGGCTGAGGACTTTGGATTAGAAATGCAGCACACGCCAAGCAATGCCTTGACAGGATTGGCAACGTCCTTTGGAAACTATAAATTGCTGTGGACCCTCTATTGAATCAAATCAATGTCTGACTTTGTGATTGCAGAAATAAAACTCAGCCCAAGGCTTGGGAATAGAAATGGAGCGTGAGGGAAGCAATGCCTTGGCGGGTGCCCCACGTCCTTTGGAAACTATTTCTTCCAATGTACCCTTTAGGTTTGAAAACAATGTGTGTCTTTGTGATTGCTGCAATAACACTCAGCCCGGGGGCTTGGGATTACAAACGGAGCGGGAGGGAAGCAATGCACTTGCAGGAATGCAGACGTCCTTTGGAAACTATTATTTTCAAGTCCCCCCCCCCCTTTCAGGATTGCAAAGAAGGGCTGATGTGGTGATTGCTAAATTCCAAAAAAGAAAACAGAAAGGCAAAAGGTCTCCCTCAGGAGTAGATGGAAAGCACCCCAAGCTCAGCACTAGCAGATGTCCTTTGGAAAAAAAAATTTCCCTAAAGCCAGCCACAGCAAGGACTCTGCCCCAAGCCCCCAGCCAATTCCCCCCCCCCAAAAAAAAACACAATATCGAACCAGCAACAACAGAAACACTCTACCCCCAGTCACTTAGCCCTCTCTCCCCCAAGCAAGCAAGCAGCTTCCCAGCGCGCGCGAAACACCCTCTCTCCTTGGTATCCCAACCCAGAATGGCTTGGCTCAGTTGGGGAGGGGAGAGATCCTCCACGTGGACGTGGAGGACGCTAGCCCCCACCTTTTTCAGCCATTGTGGAAGTCTCTGATTGGCCAGGGAGCGGTAGCCATGTTAGGCTGCGCTAGGCTCCCATTCATGTTAGGTTGCAGAAACAAAAAAAATAATAATTTTTTTTTAAAAAAATATTTTTTTAAAAAATTGGAAGGAAAAAAATTAACAAAAATTTTTAGAAACAATTAGAGAATGGGCCAACGATGGTTCGAATTACATTGCCAGTTGCGCCCAGGGAAAACGTTTCAATACTCGTTTCAAAAAACGAGAACAATCTGAAATAATTACGAAACGAGAAACATAACGAATATTTGGACAACCCTACTGACTACAGTGCCAGAGCGACCAGAGAGGGAAGTGGGAAAAGGCGGGAGTGATTCTTCCATCCCATCTATTATGATAGTCTGGCACTCCAAGCAGCATTAGAAAATGCAATGAGTGATATTCACCAGAAATTTCACACCCAATGGCTGCTACTAAACAGAGGACATAAGTGGGAAGATAAGGGTAGCAGTTTGCCACACTGGCTCTTGCAGATTCCATCCAACTGCCAGGCTAGTTCAATGCCATGCACTCCAGGTACCCACCAGCCACTGAACCAGTGTGGCAGCTGACTGTGCAGACTCCTATGGTGCTGATCTGGAGTACCCCACTGGATCAGCTCTGAAGTAGATGGGACCCTAATTAAATGCTTGGGTGTGAATAACATCAATTAAAAAACAATCATAATGCTGCTTCTAATGCTTTCTAGTACTATCTGGATTCAAAAAACATGCATTATAAATGTAATTTTAAGGCATATGCATTAACATTAACAAAGGTGTAACAAGGGAGTAGCATACATATTTACAAGCTAGCTCACCAGAGACCTGGTGCTAGCTCACCAGAGGCCTATCCCCCAGACATTCCTTTTTAGATTTTAGAAGTTGTAGACTGCAACATCTAAAATACATGAGGTTGATCTAGCTTTTATTTTTTTAAATCTGGATGAAGATCTCATGTAGTGTTAATAATGTCAAAACTACAACAGATTTATTAGCTTTGATCTAGTTGCTTCTCTCTTGAATTTGGGACATCTAAATATGCAAATGTTGGTTATGAAAAATCTTAGTCTGTACCTCTTAAAATAATGTGTTGATTGGAATTTAGCAATTCCTTTGTTAATCAGAATTGCCTAAATGGTTCAAAGCAGTTCTCATTAACTTAAATGAAGCAAAATAAATTTTAAACTGTATACTTGAGAGGATGTGCTTTTAGGCATGTACATTTTCAGAGAAAATGCCTTTTTCAAGTGTAAAAATGACACAGAATTAAAAATTACATTGATGATAATCAAACAGGCTAAATGTATAATGGGGATATTTCAGTATTTTCCCAACATTCATGTCCTCTATATAACATTATAATATTGATTATCTAGAGAGACAGAAAACAGTCCAAACATTCAACACCAATATGTCTTAGGGAGAGTTACCGTATATACTCAAGGATAGGCCGAGTTTTTCAGCCCTCTTTTTGAGCTGAAAAAGCCTCCCTCGGCTTATAATGGGGTCAAGGTCAAGCCAGCAGCGGAGCCTGGAGGCCATTACTTGCAATGCTGATATATTTCTCTCCCTTATCAGTGTGTTTACTTTAAGAAAGCCTCCCTCGCTCTTAACCAGGGGAATGTTTTGAAAATGGAAAGGAGGGGTGGGGGGGGGGAGAGGCCTTGCAAGCCACAAAGAAGAAAATACATATATCCATTAATCTTATAAAAGCATTTACCCCTGAAATATTTGTTAATCTCGCCTACAGATATATAGGCATTTCCCTTGCAAGCCTTTGCAATCCCTATCTGTATCTATCTATATACATTAATTTTATATATGATTTTCCCCTCATATGTTTGCAGGTCTTTGCAAATCCTATACACATATAGATATCTAGAGATTTCCATGTACCTGTGTGTTTTTATATATGAATTTTCCGCTCACATGTTTGCAAGTCTCTGCAAATCCTATATAGATATAATTGTCTATATAAAGAGAGATGTCTAGATAGATAGATATGAATATAGATATATAGGGCTTGCAAATATAACAGGCTGGAAATACACACACACACACACACACACACACACACATATATATACACACACACACACATCCAGATATGAATACAGATATAAAGGCCTTGTAAATATTGCAGGGGAAATGCGCACACGCACACACACACGCACACACATATAGAGAGATGTCTAGATAGATATAAACATAGATATATGGGGCTTTCAAATATTCCAGGAGGGAAATGCACTCTCTCTCTCTCTCACACACACACACATAGAGAGAGAGAGAGGATTTACAAACATTTCAGGGGAAAATGCATATGTGAAATTAGTATATATAATTATAGATCTATATCTAGCTCTGCATTGTTTATATAGGTATTGAATGTTTGCCTGTTACTGTTGGAAGTCGGCCTGAGTCCCCATGGGGAGATAAAGCAGGATACAAATGAAGTTTTATTATTGTTACTATTATTATAAAGTTATTGTTGATACTATATTATTTTGTTGATCCTGCTTTTCCACTTACAGAGCTAGTTTACTGTTTTTTATTGAAATATGGTAAATATTCAAAAACATTTAACTTACTGATGCCTCAATATTATTTTACTGGTATCTATTTTTATTTTGAAATTTACCAGTAGCTGCTGCATTTACCACCCTCGGCTTATACTTGAGTCAATAAGTTTTCCCAGCATTTGTGGTAAAATTAGGTGCCTCGGCTTATATTTGGGTCTGCTTATACTCTAGTATATACGGTATATTTTTGAAACCAACACAAAAATGTACAAAGTAGAGAAAGAGATATTTTCTTCTTCTCTGGTCCCTTTTATATTCCCGTTGTTGTTATATTGCCAGTAGGGTTATAATTTGAAGGAAAGTTAAATGTAATTAAATCATCTACCTCAGAAGACTTCCTTGTGTTGCTTCTAGTTGTCTGTTTAGTTTCTTCTCTGAAAATCTGGCTTTGATTGAAACTGGCTTTGTTACAGTTTAAACACAGTGTGGCTTGTTGTCCTCAAGGGTTCCCCTCCAACTATTCTTGTAGCACTCAAATTAATACACTAAAGCCATTTCTGGTTCCCTACAACTCCCCTATACCAAGGGAAGATTTCTAGCTGTTTAACAGTTATTGCTTTACAGCAACCACTGTGTTTTGCTTTTTCTCCTCAGAGAGCTGTGATTTTAGGACCTCACTCCTTCGCAGCCAAATTGAAAGTCCTATGTTTATATTTTTAATCAGGATCAATGTCTAATCAAGGGTTGCCAAACAGAGGTTGCTGTTCTGGGAAATGATTCATAAATCACCCCAAATAAATCAAATTTTTCTATCTTTTTAATATTCTAAAAAAAATTGGAATATAATTAAGAGAAAATGCGATGTATTGGATGGCCTTCACCAGCATGCAAGTCTCAATTTTGGTGGGGATATACTCTTGTATCCTAAATTCTAAATGTCACTATAAATTAGTTACTGTCTCCCAAAGAAAATAGAAGATTTTACCTTCAGGTAAACCATTAAATATGTATCTTCCAACTTTAAAGGAGGCATTTCAAAGTGAAAAATTGTTGGCTCAACTTTTTCAATTTCGATGTCATACTAGGTGCCAGAAATGACTTTGAAAATGATAGCCTCTAGGTAATACAGAGTGTATACAAACTGCTTCATTTTACATTTCAGTAGGCTAAGTTGACTGCATTTATCAAGTCCAGGCAGCCATAATGTTAGTGATATAGACACCTTCTAGTTGACTTTGCTGATTTTTCGTTATAAATATGACCTCTGTTTCCAGAAATGTGGATTCTAATACTTAATGAAGATTATAAGTGTGATAGTTAATAGTATTGAGTCTCTATCATGCTTGACTGTAAGGAAGGAGATAACTTTACCAGCAGGTACAAGAAGCTCACCATGTTTGTCAATCTGTGTATCTCTCTGATTATTTTTTGGCCTTCAAGAAATAACTACTTGTAGCAAAAATTCAAGGAAAGTATATAAAGGCTAACTTTTCCCCCTGTCAAAGAGCATGAAATTGACATTTTGGTAGATTATTTGTGTGTGTTTTTGTGTGTCCAGAACTGCTATCAATGAAGACGAATAACCTAAATGTGTTTAGCTTGTTCCCTGCCATTTTCCCGACTCACACATTGGTCTCCAGTTTCTATTTCTTCTAAAAGGCCATTTGTTTGTTTTATTTTTCTTTTCTGTTTCTGTTTTGCTGAGTTCTTCCTTTAGGCACTTTACAACACTTTTGCCTCATATTATATTTGTGCATCAGTGACTTTCAGCTTCTTTGTAGGAAATGCCCTCTTTGTATTTCTCTATCTCCTACTGCTGTCATAATTCATTTGTCTTATTTATCACTCTCCCCCATTTACACATTTTATTTAGAGTCTCTATCATCACTTTCTAGTTCTTAGTTTCCTTTGTTTTTCAGTTCACTGTCAATCTGTTTGACTTTATATTTACTCTTCACTAACCTTCTTCTTTTATTCAGTTTGCCTTCATTGCTAAACCGATAGGATGAGAAATACAGAGAGAGGTTCATTTTCGCCCTACCATTTTCTAAAACAAACAGAAGAAGCTCTATCACCATCGGTAATGGGTGAGAATTTAATTTTAGTACATTTTTCATCAAATATTACACAATTAATCTAACAGAACAAAATTACAGATTTTTTTTTTTAAAAAAAAGAGTGAAAACTAATTTCAGCTTAGGGTATTTATCAGAAACCCATGTGTTGAAAGAACTGAAATAGACTTGATAGCCAATCTATAGTGTCAGTAATTACGAGAAATTTGAAAATCTTGAAACATTTCTCAGAACTTTAACTATATTTTCTTTTCATTGTTGTATTATATTGTGTTGCAAGACATGCAGGGATGAATTTTTCAATAGAAATCTGGATATATTTCCTAAAACAGTTGGTCCTCCATATACACTTTTTCCACCATCCACAGCATCAAAAAAATCCAAAAAGCATTTCTTGATCTTGCCATTTTTATAAGGTACACCATTTTACTATGCCATTGCATATAATAGGACTTGAATGCCTATGGGTTTAAATATCCCCAGGACTCCTGAAATCAAAGCTCAGCAGATACCAAGGGACCACTGCATTTTGGCACTTTAAAATTTATTGTCTTAATGTATGCATTTTGTAAGCATTTCCCCCCACTGATTAATAATTTTATGTACATTTTTCATTCACTGCAAACAAATGAACATTTTTACACAGTTTTGTAATCCAAGATTTCCCATGTAATAATTTTATTACAACAGACAAGGACAGAAGATAACAATCTGGTTGCAGTTGCAAGCAAATTCATGATTTACTGGAGGGTTTGTAACAAGTGTCCAGGAATTTGGGATCACTGGATTCAGACAGTGGGAACTGCATATCTGCGTAAATTATGTAGCTAACCTTGAACTTTTCAGATATAAGGTTGATAGAAAATGAAGTTAATTTGCATTTAAATTGTCATCAAACAAAACTTCCTGTGCTTAACATGAAGTAATTCTCATTTGAAAGGAACATTCATTAGAAATTAAGCCATTTAATTGAACAATAATTCCTTTTCTTAATCAATCAAATGCTTTTGATCCCCAAAGAGAAAGCAAGCTACTCCTTTGGCAATTGCTTTGTTGTTGAAATCAACAGTGATATGACATTAATCATATTTTGAGCTTGTTTATCAGATTGAATCCGAGGTCAAAGTCATGAAACTGTAGATAACTTTAAACTGGACTTCTTTGATGGACTCTTAACCATTCCACAATCTTATTTTAATAAATGCAAAACCATTTTGAAATACTGCCAGAAAGGACACTTACTTTAGGCCAGAACTAGTTGGCTTGTAGAGATAGGACAGGCATTTGTATAAACTTCCTTTTTCTTTTCAAGCCTGAACCTAGTAAAGTCTTTAAACTATAAAGTTGGATGACCTGCTTTCCAATGTATATTAAACATAAGTTGAATCATAGTTCCATAAAAACATCCCATATTACTGGCAATATGTGGTCTGATATTCATTTACTTGGTTAGTTCTCCATCACATATGTTAGATGTTTATGTAGAGCTTAGTAAAGTCAATGGTTTAGACTACCAGAATGTCCCAAACAGCATGATCACTAGGAGCTATAGCTCCAAAAGTAGTTTTTCTGAGCTCTGGGCTAATATAAACCAGTGCAAAACTAAGGGACATTACTACAACAGTCAATGAGTAAAGAAGAATGCCTGGAAATGTTGAAGACCCTATCTCATTGTTAGTGTTTAAATCACTGGTCCAGCAGACATCTCTAGATAGAATGGTAAATTGTATCCTGTGTTCATTTCTAGAATATGATTGAATTTTTGTGTTTTTCCACCATTTTCTTCAGTGTTTTAAGATAAAATCTTTTAGTTGTCTACGAAATGGCATTCCTGTCACATTATTCAAATATGGGATCAAAGTATCCCTGGAATTGATGCTATGTGATGTTTTCAGGGGTTGGGGTTGTTGATCCTTTAGTCAAAATTGTTGGCAAATCACAAACTCGACATTCTCTGGGATGAAAAATAATGAGAAATGGCTGTTCCTAAGGCAGTGTTCTCAACCTGGAGTCCCCAGATGTTTTTGACCTTCAACTCCCAGAAATCCTAAAAGCTGGTAAACTGGCTGGGATTTCTGGGAGTTGTAAGCCAAAAACATCTGGGGGCGTTGAGAACCATTGCTCTAGACCAGTGGTCCCCAAACTAAGGCCCGGGGGCCACATGCGGCCCATCGAAGCCATTTATCCGGCCCCCATGGTGGCGGTTCCCTCCTCCTCCACCTTTTTCACCTCCTCCCTCACCTGGTGCACACCTTACAAAGCTTTGCTTGTTTATAATGGTATTTTAATTATTATTTAAGTAATTATTAATTATTAAGGGGTGCTTTTCTAATGCTTTTGGTGCACAAAGGCAGAAGGGGATTGGACTAAATGGCCCAAGGGGTCTCTTCCAACCCTCTTTATTATTATTATTATTATTATTATTATTATTATTGACAGAACGACACAATATAACACAGCAAAGGAGATATATATGCTGGATTTCGTATTACAAAATCACAAGTTGAACACTTCCCAAGCAGTTAGGACTGTGTGATTTTTTATTATTATTATTATTATTATTATTATTATTATTATTATTATTATTATTATTAACATTGAGGCTTTATTTGTTCCCGTTTTGTTTTTTTACTTCAAAATAAGATATGTGCAGTGTGCATGGGAATTTGTTCATAGTTTTTTAAAAAAACTATAGTCCGGCCCTCCAACAGTCTGAGGAACCACAAACTGGCCCCCTGTTTAAAAAGTTTGGGGACCCCTGCTCTAGACATACAGACATTTGATAGAGGATTGGTTCAAGAATTGAAAAGATTTTTCTGTGAGGGGAGGGCAGATTTACACTGACCCCTTATCCTGGGGCTGATCTAGTGTGGTATATGTCGATTGAGCCCCCAGACGGTTCCCAGAGCTACCACCACCCAGACAGGGGAGATAGGAGTTATGTTCCCCCACGTGCACTTAACTTGGTTCAGCATCACTGGACAGCCCATTCTCCATGTTGTGGTTGTGCCTAGCTGCGACATGGGTCCTACTGGTTAGCCATCATTTCAGTGTCTTCAATCAGGTAACAGGACAATGAGGGAGGAGGGAGAGGAGGAATCACCCTCTCTCTCCCCTCCATCAGTTATTACCCAGTCGCTCTGGCTGATATCACTGTAGGTAGTAGCCAGTTGGCTTCAGTTGGCCTGTAGTGCCCCAGGCTAACTGAACCCAAGAGACAGGAGATAGCGATAAAAATAGTTACAACCAGAATTCTGGGCCACAATTCAAACTACTCCATGACTTTGGTTAATGCAGGATAAGGTTGTGTTTGGTATGCTCCAGATCAGCTCTGTGTAGTGCTTAGCCAGAATGCAGCTAATCTGCGCCCTTTCCAAATTAAGTGGTTAGTGTAGATGTGCAGGAGGGGCACTGGAGAAAAAGAGAGACAGAGATGGTAGACTCATCCCAAAAAGAATTTTGATTGAATGCATTTTTGCTGTGCCGAGTGCTACATGTAGTTTTTTCTGACCTAGCTAATTGAGACAACTTTACCAGTTAAAATATAAAAGCTTAATTTTGTTTCAGTGACATTCTATTTTGTCAGTGATTTTGTGAGATGGTGAGCCATAACCAAATAAGCAAATTGTATGCTCCTAAAAAGATGGATTGCTTATGACAGCATTTTTTCATTACTTGAGGTGGGGGATGTTGTTGTCAATGGGTTCCAAAGGTTATTATAGCACAGTTGCCACCTTCTGTAGCCTATTTGAGATTAGCAATGAAACTGCTAGTTAAATCAGATGCACATGGAATGCAGAGACCCATTAATGAGATGAGGTTTGCTCCGCCATCGTGCCAGGGCATATGTCAATGATTTAACAATTACAGCAGAAACAATGGTGGAGATCAGGTGGATAATTTTTGCATAAGCAGAACTGATGAAGTGTGGTGCATATGAAGTTTAGTTCTGGGAAATCTCAGGTTTCCTGTCAAGGAGAAATGATCCTGAAAAATTTAACCTGAACTTTGACGTGAGAAAAGCAAGCTACAGGAAAGAACAAATGAATGGCTTGAGGTAAAAAGAACAATGTTTGATTTGGAGGTCAAAGCAATAAAAACATTTTTCAAGAAGGAGGAATGGAAGAGAGGAATACAATTTTGTATTAGAATGAGGAAAAACTGTTTATTGGGTGATACAGCATAGTGGTAGTAATTCTGTTGTTGGTAGGGCAAAGGGGAGCTTAAAATGCAGCAAAATACATCAAAAATACAACCCCACATAATGGTGTTTACAAGAGGGCCTAAATATCCTAAAAGCATTGAATGCCATCTGATCTTGGAAGCTAAGCAGGGTCAGCACTGGTTAATACTTGGGAGACAACTACTGAATGCTAGATGCTGCAGGTTATATTTGAGAATACAGAAGTGCAAAGCATATCTGAGCATTACTTGAAAGCACTATAAAATTTGTGGGATTGCCAGAAGTTGACAAGCTACATGAAGGCAGGTAGGACTTGTCAACCCTGGTCAAAAACATGGTCCAGAAGCCACTACCTGACATCTGCATGATGTCCAGGGATTTCTAGTTCCTAACATGGGATAAATTGGGTTGAACAATTTTAACTCTGCACTGAAGAAAAGGGAATGGACTGGGCATATGTCACTGTCATTGCTGGCAGACACATTCAGAGTTCCAAGAAAGCTCCTGGACATATGAGTGCCCCATACTGACATCAGCAGAGGTGTCCATATAACCAGAGAGAAGGAGAGTAAAATGACAATTTCCTGTAGACTTGCTACTGACATGGGTGGGGCACAGAGCATGTAAAAAATTCCAAAGACCCTGGGGTCAATCCAGAGTAATGCTATCTGTCTGGTATAGACAAGCCCATATACACACATTAATATGAGATTTAACATTTGACATTGTTTAATACTTCCATCTATTAATCCAGTCCAAATGAACACCTACGTGTCCCAATACATGGTTACCAGTTGTCTTGCATAAGAGACAAAAACTCATAGACCTTTTCATTGAATTATTCATTTATGCATTCAGAACCTGGACTCTCTTTTCTCAATTTCAGGATGGTGAAGAGGAATCTCAAGGTAAGAACACTGACTTCAAATGTGTGTGTATTTTCCTTTGTTAGATTCAGTGGATTTTATTTGAGAAGCATACTCTATGGAACAGCAGCTAAAGTTTTATATGTCATGGTTAATGACAACTGTTAAATTATCTTTGTAAGAATGTCATGGTCTTTGATATCATGTGGGGTTCATTCTTTGGTGTTAGATTTGACCCTCTAACCATAGCCACAGACCTTGGCAAAAGGTTTGTGTGGGCATGAAAATTGTGATTGGACTCTGAAGCTATATCAGGAGTTATGAATATTCCCCATAGGGATGTGTGAGAAATTGCCTCCATCAAATTTTAAAAATTAGTTTATTCAGTTCCACAACTTCTAAACTGAACACAGAACTATTTGTGATTTGATGTACTTTTTTGAGCTTGCTGCATTCTATCAAAAAGAAAAAAAGAAAATGTGTTAGATGACATACAATCATGTGAAGTATGAAAAAACACTACATTAATATCTTAAATGTGTGTGTATGTGTACCTTTAAGTAGCCTGCCAATTTATGGCAACTCCAGGAATTTCATGGGAGTTTTCTTAGGTAATGAATTCTCAGATGTGGTTTTACTAGTCTCTTCCTCTGAAATATAGCCTACAGCATCTGGTACTAGTATTCGTTGGTGGTCTCCCATCCAAGTATTAATCAGCACTTAGTCTGCTTATCTTCTATGATCAAATGGGATAGGACAACTTTATATATATATATATATATATATATATATATATATATATATATATATATATGCCTGTGCCTTTGCCTTTGCCTGTGCCTGTGCTTTTGCCTGTGCCTGTGCCTTAGCCTGTGCTTTTGCCTGTGCCCGTGCCCGTGCCTTAGCCTTAGCCTGTGCCTTTCCCCCATGTAAATATGCAACAAATCAGCTTCATGGATTTACATGGAATTAGTAAAAGGATAGGTCAAGAAAGGATCTTCCCCATTATTTTCTTTACTGTAGCCCTAGTTCTCAGAGACACTTAATCAAATGTACAGTAGAGTCTCACTTATCCAAAGTTCGCTTATCCAAGTTTTTGGATTATCCAAGCCATTTTAGTAGTCAATATTTTCAATATATCGTGATATTTTGGTGCTAAATTCGTAAATAACATTACTGCGTGTTGAACTGCTTTTCTGTCAAATTTGTTGTAAAACATGATGTTTTGGTGCTTAATTTGTAAAATCATAACCTAATTTGATGTTTAATAGGCTTTTCCTTAATCCCTCATTATCCAAGATATTCGCTTATCCAAGCTTCTGCTGGCCCGTTTAGCTTGGATAAGTGAGACTCTACTGTACTTGGAACTAACAATCCATTATTATAGCATCCAAATGTGCATATGATTCTGTTTACACTGTCTTTTGAATACTTTTGAAAAATTCTGGATAGGATTGGCTTGGAAGGCATAAGGGGTTTAGTACAGTAAATCTAAGGGGAAGCTTCATTTATTCCTTCATTAAATGTGGAAGTAATGTGTATGTATGTATACGGTACTCAACTTTTAAAATGTTGGACTTATACTAAGACATCACTCTGATAACTACTAATCAAGTAATTGTGTACAGGGAATGAACAATATACTTCTAGTCTCTGAAGTGTAGATGCCAAGTAAAATTGGAAATATTTCCTGTAAATCATTGCCATTCTCTTTTATATATAAGAGGTGTTTCATGTTCCCTCCTCTTCTACACCTCACCGCAGGCAATCTAATCCCAGATCACTGAGAATGGGGAATTTTAAAAAGCTGCTTAAATAGAAGTCTTTTTTTGCAGTTGAAGCCTAACCAAATAAGAAGTGCAGCCATGCATAGGCCCAGAGAATAGCACTCATTATTAGCAAACGAGGATGTTGAATACCAGCTCAATAGATATATTGATTTCACAGTATGGTTAGAGCAGTGGAATGTGGTTGTCAAAGACAGCTGAAGTGCATTTTTAGAAACATTTGTGATTTATTTTATTGACTCTGAAATATATCAAGTGTTGCTAACAGTTCATATCACAGATAGGTACAGCATCTGCCCAGCACCACAGAGCGAATGGGTTGCTTTGTTCAGCAAAAGAGGAGATACCTTATGCTAGTATGGGGTGGGAATAAAGGATGATGAAGCTGACTGTTCTTCATTGGTTTATTTATCTGATTATAGCAAGCAAGGGAGCAATCAATAAGTGTAGCCAGTAGTAAATTGAACACTAGTTACCTCCTATTATCTGAGGAGCTTGGTTGGGAATAGCAAACACAGCCTGTCCTAAGTAAATAAGTGGCTTTAGAGAGAGATTACAGATGGAGAATGAGAGTAGACAATTGCCCAACTAATCACCAAGGAACTTGGAGAAAAATGAGGCTATTATTTTATTAACAGATGGAGGAAGCTGTAAATGTGCAACCACTTTGGTCTTCCTAATCTGCCCTAGCCTATTAGTTAGATTCCTGACTTCTTTTCTTTGCCTGCTTGCACTTGGAGGAAGAAGACAGCCAATTGTGTCTTAGTGGTAGGTGGCTTTCCATGTCAGTTCATAGTGAATCTGCTGATATGGAAGTTTGAGCTTCCCAAGTAGTTGAGCCATGCTAATGGTATTTTGAAACAGTTTCTGCACCCTCTTCCAAGTAACTTTTCACTACATGATTAAAATATATGATTTCACTTGTAACTGCCATGGCAATTCTGAGGTCTGTAATTTTTGAGGCATTCTAGTTCTCTGGTGGGAAATAATAATAAACTACCATAAACTGCAAAACCTGGGATTCCACAGAATATTGCCATGAGAGTGAAATATAGTACTGTTCTTACGTGTGAAAGGATCCCTGACAATAAAGATGCATTTTTACAGGGAAAGTACAGCCTTTGAGTCCATTACTGCTCTAGGACAGAAGCCTAGAAAGATACTTGAGTCACATCAAGAAGTAATATTCCTATTCTCAGGGACTGAACTTTCTTCTATGGATATCAAGCTAGGGGAAGGAGTCTGAGGGTGAGAGCACAGCCATAAAAAGTATGCCTCTATGTATTTTTTCTCATTTCTTAAACTTAAAAAAATGGATGATGTCTGATATGTGATGATTAATGATGGCACCATAGGTTGCTTCTTCTAACATCATTATAACTAACTCACCTAGGACACACCTCTTGTGAAATTGTGGGACTATCTCTACCTGTGTGGCCCAATATATGTTGAGGGCTTGAGAAATTCCTGAGATAGTCCTGATCTGAGCCTGGAGCTTATGTTACAGAGAGATTTTTCATGGGTCTCCTTTGAATGTGAATAAAGCAGTCACAGCTAAGGGAGAATTAACTGATCATGTTCATTCAGTGGATCCAAAACTTTATAGAGGTTCAGATGAAGTAAATGACACTGAACTCTCCTATAATCCAGTAATATGCTTTCCAGTGCTGCTGCCAAAACTCATAATTAGTTAATTCCAAAGCAGAATCTGGAATGCGTAGCAAGTCCTGACTTATAGAAGGATATTTAATAGTTCAAAATAAGCAGTTTTTTTTTCTGTATTGTCCCTGCACAGTGCATGGCTGCATGTTTAGTAAAACTTCAGGTGGTCTTTTTAGCCATTTTCCTCTGTGTTTTTCTTTTAAATTTCTTTAAAGGTAACATCCTCTCTGGGATGCTACAGAACATGACCCCTGCCATACACTTTCAAACTGTGCTTTGAATGTCGAAATGTGTTTTCCTGGAATTGTAGGGGCTTTTAACTTTAAAATAAATATAATGGCCAGAAAGACCCTGAATCATTCAGCAATATGTTGAAATCTTATAATAACAGAGGAGTTTTCTCTGAATTCAATCCATTCCATTTGTATGTTGGGGAACAAATTATAAATTCTGTTGAGGTCAGTTCACCCATCATTAGTCTCTTCTACAGCTCAGAGCTAAATTAGCTAAATAATTAGGGGTTGTTATTATGCACACAGTTGAGTTGCTTAAATGCTATTGACTAATGGAAAGTCTATACAATTTACAGCATTAGTGAATGTGTATACCAAGTCTAAATCTAGTATTCAGTCAAAAGCATCCACAGATAACACTAACCCAAAATGTCACATGAATTCTTTTCACTGAGATTTTTATATGAATGGTTACCTGAAGGTAGGAAAGCAATATTCGTTGCCACACATATTCTTTCTAAGGTCATCCCTTCTGCATTTTTAGAAATAATTCATCCAGACTGAAAGGGTAAGAATTCCTCCCATGCGTAAATATGACTAATAGGTGATGAAATCTGACATTTCTTAGTGAACCAAAGGCTGAAATCAATGGGTCAATAGTTTATGAGAAATTATAGCTAGGATAATGCTAAACCACAAGAAGTATTAATGTTGTTTGGTATCTGATAGACTGGAAAAAGTCAGTGTTCAAATACAAGAAATGGTAGGTTGTGTGAAAGCTGGAAAGAAGAGTTAAAAGAAGTCTTCCCAAATCCAGATTCAGCATATTTCTGTCCTTAATATAATTCCTTCTCTTTTGTAACTGGGCCATACATTCAAATGATTCTAGTAAGATATATAATATTAACGAATCATGATCAACAATGTATATGAGGAGTTGTTTCTTCTCCACAAAATAAAACCTGAACGAAATCTTTGGTAGCAATAGGTCTTTTTGCGCTTGTTCTCCCAATCCTTCCTTCAGCTTTTTGTAATAGGGGACAGTTTTTCCTGCCCAAAACAGCATGTCTGTACACAAAATAAAATGCTGTATGTTCTGTAAACTAGTGTTTTTATTCAACCCCCTCAATAGTTTTTCAATAATGTCTACAAAATATTTACAAATAAAATATAAATGTGAAAATTATATTGCAGTGGATGATTTTCCCCCCATGGGGTCACTTTGTCAAGATACATTTCTTCCATTGGCATTGCATTGGCCCAGATGCGGAAAAAATGGCTCATATATTCATATGTGGTGGGAATATGACAAAGTACAAACATTTTATAACAAGGTAAAGAAGGAAATGGAAGATTTAACAGGACATAAATTGGTTTTGAAAAATAAAGAATTCTTTACCCAGAAATTAGACAAGAACAAAAATACTAAGGACTGGGGAAAAAATGATAAAATACATGATAGTTGTGGCTCAAGCAACAGTTGCCTTGGATTGGAAAGAGCAAACAAAGTGGGAAGTTAAAAATGGTATGAATACCTAGCTGATTTTATGCGTCAGGATTAAATCCTTGAAAAGAAAACTAAATATCAGACGAAATAAAAAAGAACTGGGAGGGTGGGGGGAGGGGTGAAAAACCAATAGATGTAAGTGGGAGATAAAGGTGGAATTAGCAAGGATAATGTTACTAAGAATATATCATTTGATATGTATATTGAAATGGTGATGGATTTTGATATTATTCTACCGGTGTTTAAAATAAAAACATATTTTTTAAAAAGAGATCTGAACTGGGAAAAGGTAGACATCATCGTCATTGTCATCATCGTCATTATCATCATGCTGATGGCTGGAAACCTGTGGGTGTTTACAATCACTACATAGCTCCTAATTGACCAAGAAAGGCCCTCATTGAACACTTACCAGGAAGCAGCCACTGTGATTAGCAGAGATCAATTCCCTTGTTACTTGAGAAGCAACTAACTGATATTCCCACTCCTCATTCTGCAAGTGATCTCTAGCGCAAGGAGAACTATGATAAAGACTGTGTTTCTGCCAGTTGCAAAAGAGCTAAGAACATCAGTCAATTGCTTATACATTTTAACTGCCCAATAGGATTCTGAGTGATGATGATGAGGGTGATGATGATGATGGTGTTTATGCCAAATAAAGAGAAACCCTTTTTAAAACTGTGATGGTTTTTATTATTATTGGATAAGTAGACTAGGATCTCTCTCTCCTGTAAAGTCTCATTCTGAGAAAAAGCTCTCTCAAAGTGAGGCATCTGCGCTTCAGCAAGTTTTTAGAATCCCAGAGCAAGCCTATTCAATTCAGATGAATTGCAGTAGCAAAGGGATGCTAATCTTTGTCCTCCCTCATCAGGTGGTAGGATCTCTTGCACTGCTGCTCCTTTGATGATGCACAAGCTTATAATAGTCTCTGAACAAGCTCAGCAGTACAGAACTGCAATGCAGAGCTAACTCCTTGCTAGTGGCAAAATTCAGATGTTATTCATATTTGAGTTTCAGTTCACATTTTATATATACCAAGGGTAAGAATTTTACATCAAAGAAAGCAGAATCTTTCTGGTATAAAATGAAAATATAATAAATCAGTCTATTGTAATTTATTTTGTTGTATACTAATAACATCTGTATTCTGGTGCTCGGGTGTCAATGTTTGACTAGAAGTTGAGGAGGATAGGGCTTGAATTCCCACTTTGCCATGGACACCATCTGGGTGGAAATACTATATGGTTACAATATCAGAGGAAGGCAATGACAAACTCTCTTAACAATTCTTGCCAAGAACACCCCATGACTGCTGTACCTTTGGGTTGCCATGAGTCAGAAATGTCCTCATAACTTACTTTAATATATCTAGACCTCTTTCTAATTGTGGTAGATTCTCAGAATGGAGGAAAATTTGGCTGTAGTCCATCCTGGTTTGATACTTTGAATGTGATTTTCCTACATGGCAGGGGGTTGGACTAGATGGGCCATGTGGTTTCGTCCAACTCTATGATTCTGAAATTAGCTGGTTGCTTGAATTATTTGATTTGGTTGTCTCAAGTCCCTTTTGCAGGTATCGGGTGGGATCATGTTAGCTTTGCCCTTTAGATGAAATTGTTCTAAAGAAGGGTTAGACAAACAAACAACAGTTTCAAGTAAAAGAAGAAAGGAGGGATTAAACAGCTAGTGGCAAGGCTTACAGCATGCACAAGCTTCTGTTTTGATCTTTGTCTTTGAGTTTGACAGCAGACAAACTTACAGTGTGTTCAATGGACATATTTAGTGTTGCATTTGTATTTTGAGAACTTGTCTCTTCAGAAGTTCCTTTTGAAGTTTGAAATCACTTATCTCTTCACCACTTGAAATAAGCTCTGGTTGCTCCTTGCCATGAGGTTGCTGCTTAGAAAGATATGAAACACTGAAATAATTGGTTCTGAGCATCTGCAGTCTCTTGGTGAGGTGATACTCTGAGGAATGGAAAATGATGAAACAGTTGGGTTGACTACTACAATACAAAATGGCAGAAGATAAATAACAAATCCAACTGAATATAGGTGAGAACCTACCTGAAGGCTAACCCCGTGGCAGTGACAAGGGTAAAGCAATTTTACTTCTCTGTCAACATCATAGTTGTACAATCTCATTCACAATACCTTTTTTTGAAGACACAGGTTCTTGTTAATGTAGACTCATGGGTCCATTGGTAAACTCATCACAAGGTCCACTGCAACCAATTTTGTGGGTAAAAACATGCCAATGCCAATTATATGCTGTCATTTTGACAGGTGAAGGTACAGCAAGGACACAGACCAATGTTTTAACTGATATGTTTTACAATGTTCAGATGTGAACAGGCTACTTAGAAATGATATCTACCACAGGTGCTTTATACCTTTCCCCAAAGGGAATGAAATCTTTCCTAATTAGTTAGGGACCTTAGAGATGATAAAAAATATTGACCACAATATCTGTCTGGGGGCACCAATTAATTTATTTTTGTGTGTGAAGACACCATAGCTCCTTCCTGTGAAATTTTTCCCCTGCTACAAGATTATTTTCTTGTATTTTTTTCAAAATATAATAATTATTTTTGTGCCCATTTCACAACCATCCTATGTCTCAGAAAAAATATTACATTGGTCAAAACTGGAAGAATGTGATGAAGAAATTTTGGTAGAAAATTTGAATGTGAAAAGGTTTGAAATGGGCTTGGAAAAAGCTCACAGATGAAGCAGGAACAGTCTCAGAGACTAATCAATACTGACATCCTATTCAAGGTTGTGCATGTGCTGCTAACACCATTGCAAATCTTAGGAGTAGATCTGCAAACGTACATTCCAGTAATGAGACTGATTTGTGACAAGTGCTTTGCAAAAGGACACTGAGTAGTGGTTCCCCATTGTTGGGATATCATTTATACATTTCAGTCAGGTTTCAGACCTGGTTATAGGACAGAGAAAGCTTTGGCCACTTTGATGTTTCTGTTCCTTCCTAGAGAATTAAACCCAGAAATTGGTACTGAATGATTTCTGTTTGAGACTCTGGCTGTTGACCTGCGGATTCCACTTGTCCCGCATGCTGAGAGAGGTAATCCTGAGTTTTAGGATGTGTCCCATCTATATACAGATGATACCCATTAATCTAAAGAGGAAAAGCAGCCTTTTTGGTTCCTTGTGCTGAAAATGAAACTGGCTTTGGGAGGTTTCCAAGATTTATAATATAATCTTAAGTTTTTGGCACAGGCCATGCCCCATGTCAGATATTGCGTTATAAGTACGAATTTAATGAATTTGATACGACTTATGATGACTAACAAAAAAATTGCTGATGCCCCCTAATTTTGTAATGAGTTTTGAAATATTTTTTTCATCGATCGCACAGCCCTAATGACTGATATTATTTACCGTTCTCCAATTGGACAGACTTTTATGAGATGCAGCATAGTATGAATATCTGCAAGTGTGGACCAAAGCCATAAGTTCTTTCATTTCATTCTAATGGCATTGATAAGGTGTGTGTGTGTGTGTGTGTGTGTGCGTGTGTTGAACCTGGAGGCCCAGGTTTCTGTGGTGGCCAAAAATGCCTTCACACAATTAAAATTTGTGTACCAACTGTGCTCATTCCTTGAGATGTCAGTTTTGGCCATGGTGGTACATTCCTTATACCATTCCTTATACATTCCTCATACTGGTACAATCCAGTTTGGATTACTTATGGGACTGCCTTTGAAGAGGGTTCAGAAACTTTAGCTGGTCCAAAGAGCTATGACCAGACTGACTAAGGGAGTCAACAGCTCCCTTGTTTCAACAGCTCCATTGGTGGCAAGTTTGTTTCTGAGCATAATTCAAAGTGTTGGCCATGGGGTTGTTGTATGTCTTTTGGGCTGTGTGGCCATTTTCCAGAAGTATTCTCTCCTGACGTTTCGCCCACATCTATGGCAGGCATCCTCAGAGGTTGTGAGGCATGGATATACTAGGCAAGGAAAGTAAATATATATCTGTGGAGAGTCCAGGGTGTCCTGCTCACTTCAAAGGATCAGTCTGAACGCAGATCAGAGATAGCTGCTCTCAAATCCAATCTTTATTGAAGAACACATGACTTTGGAAAAGTCAAGAATGACCCAATGTTTACATACAATCATTTTTATCACCTCTGATGCTACGTAACACCACACGTAAATATCATCATCAATTCCCACCCCCAATATCACATTACTACCATTTTCACACACTAGACCAATTATAATTGTTTATATTTTCAACCCCAAGTTCCCAGGCATATTCTATCTTCTTCTGCCAGGTGCTTCTAGGGTTGTTTATGTTATGACTCCCAGTTCAGGGCTCGGTAATTCAGCCCTGTAACTGGGTTCCATGACATGGTGCCCTCCTTTTCTTCGTCCTCCTCTTCGGTTCTTCTTTCATCACAAATCTGAAACAAACCAAACAATAATTCTATGTGTCCATTTTGTCCAAAGTACCCCTATACTTTTTCAGTAAGCTACGATGGAATACAGGGTGTATTTTCCCTAAACTTTTTGGCAATGCCAACTGGAAAGTCACCTCGTTGATAACACCCTGTATTCTGAATGGTCCAATATATTTAGGGCCCAATTTTTTCGAAGGTAGCCCCAATTTGATGTTTTGGGTACTTAACCATACTAGATCTCCTTTCTCCAATTTATCGCCTTCCACCCTTTTTCTGTCTGCAAACGTTTTATACTTTTTGTGTGCTTCCTTTAATGATGCAGTCACTTGATCCCAGCATTCTAACATTTGATTTTTCCATTTCCCTGCCCCTGTTTCCTCATTCTCTGTCCATTTTGGCAACTGGGGCAGAGGTTGTATTTCATACCCGTAAACTATTTCAAAGGGAGTTTTATTTGTTGCTGAATGTATAGTCGAATTAAAAGCTAGTTCTGCAAAAGCCAACCACCTAGACCAGTCATTTTGTCTCATGTTAGAATACATTCGAAGGAACTGCCCAAGTGTCTGCTGAGTACGTTCCACTGCTCCGTTTGTCATGGGGTGGAAAGCAGAACTTAGACTCCTTTCTGCTCCCAGCATTTCCAAAAATTTTTCCCAAAATCTGGCTGTGAATTGAACTCCTCTGTCACTGACCACTCTACTGGGACATCCATGAAGTTTGTAAATATGATTTATGTATAATTCAGCTAGTTTCTCCGCTGATGGTAATTTCGTCAGTGGTATAAAGTGGGCCTGTTTAGAAAATAAATCTAATACTGTCCAAATATAACGATGTCCTTTGCTGACCGGCAGTTCCCCTACAAAGTCCATAGCTACACATTCCCAAGGTCTGGTAGGTTCCACTACTGTTTGTAACAATCCCATTGGCTTCCCTCCTCTCGATTTATTTCTGGCACAATCATCACATTGAACAACATGATTCTTTATATCCTTCCTCATTCCTGGCCACCAACAATGTTTTGCTATTGCCTTTGTTGTTTTTGTGATTCCCGGATGACCAGCGCTCTGGTTATTGTGAAAACGCTCCAAAATTTTAATCCTTAATATTGCTGGGATATATAGTTTCTTGTTCACGAACCAAAACCCCCTCTTCTGCTCCCCCTTTTCCGAATTGGATGCGATCCACTGATCTCCCTCATAAGACTGTTTCAGTTCTTTTCCCCAATTATTTTCCCCGTCGAGTTCAAGAATAGCAGTGTTCTCTTTTTGTGTTTGCGCTCTTGTCCTGACCGCTAAACCCCATTGTTTATCAGAGAATATTGTCCCCTCTTTTGCTGCGGCCAGGCTTTCGTGTTGAGGCATGCGTGAAAGAGCATCTGCCAAGACATTTTGCTTTCCCTGGAAAAACTTTAATTGGAAATCGAACCTGCTGAAGTACTGCGCCCATCTAATTTGTTTGGGGGACAATTTTCGAGGAGATTTTAAATACTGGAGATTCTTATGGTCAGACCAAATTTCAAATGGGATTCCGCTCCCTTCGAGGAAGTGTCGCCAGCATTCTAAGGCTTTTAATATGGCTAATGCCTCTTTTTCCCATATGGGCCAACATTTTTCAGTTTCACTGAACTTCCGGGACAAATATCCACAAGGTTTTAAGTTCCCATTTTGATCCTTTTGCAATAGTACTGCCCCGTATGCACAGTCTGAAGCATCGCAATGGATTATGAAAGGGCTTTTGATATCGGGGTGTTTTAGGATGGGTTCTTCTGTGAAGCATCCTTTTAGGGTTTCAAATGCCTTTTGGCATTCCGGCGTCCAACTCAGTTTGGCGCCAGGAGCTTTCACTTTGGCTGTCTCCCCTTTTCCTTTTGTTTTTAAAAGTTCAGTAAGTGGCGCGGTTATTTGTGCGAAGCCTTTTATAAAGGATCGATAAAAATTTGCAAACCCCAGAAACGATTGCAACTGCCTCCTTGTTTGAGGTACTCCCCATTCTTTTAGGTCTGATACTTTAGACGGGTCCATAGCTAATCCTTCTGGAGATATCCGATATCCCAGAAAGTCAATTTGATTCTTATTAAATTCACACTTGGATAATTTTGCATACAGCTTTGCTTCCCTTAGTCTTTGTAAAACTTCCCGGACCAATTCTACGTGCTTTTCTTTATCTTCAGTTACGATCAAGATATCATCAAGAAATATGAATACCCCTCGATATAATAATGGGTGCAGTATTTCATTTATGAGCTGCATAAAGCAACCGCCGCCATTTTTTAATCCGAATGGCAAAATTTTATATTCAAAATGGCCGAATGCGCAGGAAAATGCAGTTTTCCAAGTATCCTCAGGTTTGATTCTTAATTTATGATATGCTTCAATTAAATCAAGTTTAGTAAATATGCTCCCTTTCTTCAATACGGTAATTCGATCCTTTACTAAGGGCATAGGGTATTTATTGTCCTTAGTAATTGCATTTAAATTTCTATAGTCAATGCACAATCTTAGGGAGTTGTCTTTCTTTCTCCTAAATAACACTGGGGCTCCGAGAGGAGAATTGGATGGCTTAATGAAGCCTCGCGCCAGGTTCTTATCAATATATTTCCTCAATTCCTCCTTCTCCTGAACAGACATGGGATATACTTTTGGTTTCGGTAAGGTTGCTCCTGGGGTTATTTCAATTTCTACTTCTACATTCCTCTTGGGGGGTAATTTACTCGCCTCTTTCTGATTGAAAACATCCACAAAGTCTCTGTATTCCGGCAGCAATAGCTGTGGGTCTATTTCGCCTGCTTCATCTCCCTCGTCCTCCTCTCCTGCTAATCTACTTATCTCCCATCGCGTCTGTTGTTCTTTAAACGCCAGGCTCTTCCCTCTCCAATCTACTTCAGGGTTTGCCTGTTCAAGCCACGGTATCCCTAGTATTACGTGGTATGAGGCAATAGGGGCTATCACAAAGGATATTCTCCCTTCCCATTTGCCTATTTTACATGGGACCCCTTGCATTTCCTTTGTAGATACTTCCCCAGCAGCAACTGATCCATCTAGCTGCGAAAATGCAATTGGGGAGTCAAGAAATGTCTGCTGGCATTTCAGTGCTTCTGCTAGTTCCGGAGTTATAATGTTCCTAGAGCAACCGCAATCCACGAATGCCCTGCAGGTGGCCCGATTCTCTAGCCCCGATAGGCAGATTGGCACTACTAGCATGCGTTTGTCTCGACTCACCAGCCTCTCTGGAGATTCTGGGGCTCGCACCTCCTCCTCCGCTCACCTCCCGACTGCTGGCTTGGGCTTTGAGGGTTTTGGCGGCTCCCCCTTCCGGGCCCAACATTCTGCTGCTCGATGGCCCGTCTTCCCACATACAAAGCACCCCGGTTTGGGTTTGTTGTCATCTCCTTTGAAGGGAATCCCCGGCCTTGCTCCGGGCCTTTCCTGCTTCCTCGTTTCTCCTCGACCTCTCGCCGTCGGTCTTTGCTGGCTGCTGCCGCCCCTGAAACGCTTCACTTGGGCTAGGGTGGATTCAACGCGCCCCGCTAGTTGTATCCAGCCCCTTAGTGTTTCTGGGTCGTCTCTATGTGCCGCCCAACTAAAAATCTCGGGGCGTAGTCCCTCCTTGAATATTTCCACTTTGGTCACTTCAGACCACTCTGGTACCTTTTCTGCGAGATGGAGGAATTCCTCTGCGTACTCAGGCACCGTTTTGTCCCTCTGCTTTATTCCTTTAAGCTGGTCTCGAGCCCTCAATTGCTCCAGCCGGTCTCGGAACCGGTTTTCCAGCGCGGCGAGGAAGCGGGGCACTGACCTCAGGCACGGGTCGCTTCTGGCATGTAGTTGTACATACCAGCTGGCCGCTCCTCTCTTTAGTGTATTGCCGATGGCCCGAACCATGCTTGCTTCGGAGGGGAATGTGTGTGCATTGTCTTCTATATATCCTCTGACGCTAATGAGGAAAAAGTTCAGTTCAGATGATTCCCCTCCGTATTCCAGTTTGAGATCTTCCCTCCTTTGCATCCATTCTACGGCCCGCTGCTGCTGTCTGGGAGGCATGGGGAAGGGTTGCATCGGGTTTCCTTGGACGGCTCCTTTTAACACGCCGCACCCCACTCCGGCGGTCGTCCTGCGTGGCTCCCGAAATTCTGCCGCTGCTGTCGGTCCTTCCACCCACCCGAACTCGGGCCTCGCTGTAGCCCCCGCATCTCGCCGTTCCTCGCCGTACGGCACATTCTCCTCCCCTTCCTGGATCTCCGGCTCCTCTCCGCCTTCATCTGCTAATCCACTGGACCCAATTCCTCGCCCCAGTGGTCTTTCCACCCCGACGCCCATTCGGGGGGTTGGAAGCTGGACAGGAAGTTCTATTGGAGTCGGTGGTCTCAGAGTTCCCCGAGCGTGCTGGTGCTCCACTTCGCGCGCCATTCTGTCCCGGAACTCCAGTTCCTGCCAGTATTCTTCATCCTCCTCACTCCTCGCCGCCATGGGACTCTGCGTTGAGGCGCGCTGGCCTCTTTGGCTCCAAACTCCTTCCTTACGTGGCTCTGTCTCGGTGCCATATCGGGTGGGTTCCTTCTGGAGATTTTCTTCCAACAGTGGCACCAACCTCCCCACGGTTTCCGACAGCCTGGATAAATTCGTTTCCAGGATGGATAACCGCAGGGCCACGGTCTCTGGCATGCTTCCTCCAGATCCCCAACTGGTTTCTGCCGCTGCCGGAACGCCTCTTCCTCCTCTGGGAATCCTCTGGGTCATGCCGTCCGGCTTGGGGTACCCCGTAGAGGAAGCTATGGCTTGCAACGTCTCTTCCGCCAACGGCCGAGCTCCTAGCAAAGGCCTCTCTGCTCCGTCATGGCTTTGATCTCCTTCTCCACTCATTATCACTTCACTGCGAAATCGCAGGAGGGTGAGAACGGGATTCTTGACTTAATTGTCCTGCTCACTTCAAAGGATCAGTCTGAACGCAGATCAGAGATAGCTGCTCTCAAATCCAATCTTTATTGAAGAACACATGACTTTGGAAAAGTCAAGAATGACCCAATGTTTACATACAATCATTTTTATCACCTCTAATGCTACGTAACACCACACGTAAATATCATCATCAATTCCCACCCCCAATATCACATTACTACCATTTTCACACACTAGACCAATTATAATTGTTTATATTTTCAACCCCAAGTTCCCAGGCATATTCTATCTTCTTCTGCCAGGTGCTTCTAGGGTTGTTTATGTTATGACTCCCAGTTCAGGGCTCGGTAATTCAGCCCTGTAACTGGGTTCCATGACACCAGGGTATGACAAGAGTCCTTTGTCACTTGGAAGCCAGCGTTAATGTGGCAATTAATCACCCTAATTAGCATTGGAAAGGTTTGTCTCTTGCCTGAGGGGCATCCATGTTGGTCATGGATAAGGTCTTGCTATTTGACAGATCATATCTCCTGGTACATACTTGCCTGGCTACAAGATCATCAGGAGAGGTCCTCTCAGCCCCATTATCATTGTAAATTAGACTGGTGGGGACCCAAGATATGGCCTTCTTGGTGGCTGCCCTTTGGTTCTTGAACTCCTCAGGGAGGTCAGAATGGCCCCTTCCCTGCTGTGTGAAGGCATTTATGGCCACCACAGAAACCTGGGCCTCCAGGTTCAACACCAGGTCTAAAAGGATCCAGCCTGTGCTAGATGGGCTTAACTCTCCCTAAAGATTGATGGTCCAATAAATTGTTGAATCTGCAAAGAGGAGGACTGGCTGATATTTCTAGTAAGGAAATCTCTACTCTGGGTTGGGAAGAAATCTCTAAATAGAAGTTCTATTCGTTAATATGAGAGACATTCAATGAGATAGCTGTTGTGGCTTTTTAAAAATATATTATGTCAGGAGAGTTTTGATGCCTGGAAAAAGGGTTGGACTAGATGACCCTTGGGGGTCCCCTCCAACTCTAGAATTCTATGAAATGTGGAATTGGTTAATATTGGCTTATATTGCTTAATATGAGAGGCATTCAATGAGATAGCTGTTGAGGCTTTTTTTTTTCAAAAAAAAGTGAAACCTTTACAAATTCCTTAAAATCAGTAGATATATGAATAAATTCTGAAATTTGGGGGGAATGATCCCCTGTTACCTTGTGTCGTATAAAAAATTCAGAGATGGCTCTTGTAGGTTTTTTTTCTAAAATGCTGTTTACAACAACTTTGAAAATTCCCCAAACATCTGTGGATAAGTGAAACATTCTGAAATTTGATGGACTAACAGCGGTAAATATGTTCTACTCTTGTAGCAAGTTTCACTCCAATAGCAGTAAAACTGAGGGAGAAAAGAGCCTCTGAAATTTCCCTACTTGCGCAATTACTATAATGAAAAAAATAAAATAAAATTCACTGATTACACTTTGAAAGACTTTAGAAACAAAACACCAGCACCCCCTAATTTGTAATGAGTTTAGTAACACTTTTTTCATCGATAGTATAGCCCTAATAGCTGGATATATTCTGTGAAAAACTCAGATATGATGTGTGTGCATAGGTGTGTGTGCATACACGTAATGCACACATGCATCATTTCTGTGGAAAATAACCAAATGCATATGCTTGTAGAACAAACCTAGACTACAGAAAATCTTTGAAAATTGCAAAGACAAATAACCTTTGAAAATTGTAGTTTCTTTGGGAGTAAAAACAATTGTATCCCTAAAGCAAAAACAATTGAACTAAATAATGCTGGGTAAATTTTTCAGGACTTTATGTTTGGAACTTGAATTGATCCAGAATGTTGCAACCAGATGAATGCCTGAGGCCAGAGATTTGGAGAATAACATGCTAGCGTTGTTTCAGTTTGATTCAATGAAGTACATGGGAGAAACAACCACAAAGCTATATGCACACTTCAGGGAATGTAATTCTGCAAACTTGACCAGGAAGCTTGAGAAACCAGTGACCAAACATTTTAAATCCGAACATGACAGTGTCTCTGATTTATCCCTATTTGAAACTAAGGTATAATCTCAAACATTTTAGGGGAAATGCTGGACCATAGACTCAGGACTTTAACACTAAGAAGATAATACACAATCCACTCAAAAATCTTACTGATGGACTATTTCTAAATTGCTATCTTGGAAACAAGTTCACTTTTTACTTTTTAAACAATAGAGGAGGATAGAGGCCCAACTGCTTTCTTCTACAGAATTCTGGATGATTTTGTTCTTTCTTTTAAGGGAGTCATCCTGATTTTGTTTTCTGGATGAATACATGGTCTGAAGCACAATGGCCCTTCCACTTCTTGTCATAATTTTATGATACAGTTTATAACTTTAAAATACCAGAATGCATGTAAACCACTGTTCAATAGGTTCAACTACACATAGAAATATTTTTTTTGCAGTGCTCTTGGCTGATAAATGCAGTTGCACAATGTTCCTTCAATACAATTGTAGGATGCTTATTTTCATTCATGTTGTTGTTGTTGTTGTTGTTGTTGTTGTTGTTGTTGTTGTTGTTTTATTTCTTACCCACCTCTCCTTGAGGTGAGTTACAACATAGCTAAAACACATAATCATCACAATTATTATATATAATATACATATTAAAAATATGTTTCTACAAATACATATATTAAAATAGAACAAAGTTTTAAATATAGTGAACACAAGAGATGAGTTTAAAATTCAGCATGAAAACTGACTGGGTAGGCCTGCTGGAAGAGATAGGTTTTCAGATGTGTTCAATTCCAACAGCTCATTTAGCTGTGAGATCTTCGGCTATGGGGAAATTAGATCAGCCTCCTCCCTTCTGACCTTCAGGAAGAAAGTGAAGACATGGATGTGGGACCAAACCTTTGGACAATGACCCCCTGTGCAATAATGATCTCTTAGTGTAATAATGAACAATGAAGTAGACAACTGGAATGGCTCCAGGAATATGCCCTTGGCTTGTGTGATATCAATTAATTGTTTTAAAGACTGATATGTTTTAATTATGTAATTTTAAAATATATGTGGTTTTATTCTATATATGTATGTTTGACATCAAATTGTGCCTTGTTGTGAGCCGCCCTGTGTCCCCTTCGGGTTGAGGAGGTGGGATATAAATACTGTAAATAAATAAATAATAAAATTTCCACCCATGCATTTCTCTGATATTTTCTGATAAGATTGGATATACCTCAAATTTTGTCCCTGTGTCAAAAGAGGCAGATGCTTTTAATTCTGTTTAAAATTAAACATCCCCAAAGCATAACTTCTACTGTTTATCGGTGACAGCCTTCTGAATTTTATTAATATGTCATGGTGTTTATATGTTTTAATCATTGTGTGAGTTTATTGTTTGATTTGTTTGTTTAGTTATCATTATCTGTATTGTGTTTTTTTCTGTTCTAAGCCACCTACTTTTGGGGAGATTGGGGCAGGATATAAATAAAGGTATTATTATTATTATTATTATTATTATTATTATTATTATTATTATTATTATTATTATTATTATTATTATTATTATTGTATGACACAGCAAACAAGATAGACATGCTGGATTTCGTATCACAAAATCACAAGTCGAACACTTCCCAAGTGTCTAGGACTGTGTGATGTATTTTCGGATGATGCGTGCAGATCCCAGCAGGGTGGCCTTTTGCAGTTGGCAAATCGTGATTTTGTCAATGTCTATTGTTTCCAAATGCCGGCTGAGATCTTTTGGCACGGCACCCAATGTGCCCATCACCACCGGGACCACCTGCACTGGTTTCTGCCAGAGTCTTTGCAGTTCAATCTTGAGGTCCTGATAGCGGCTGAGTTTTTCCTGTTGTTTTTCGTCAATGCGACTGTCACCTGGGATGGCGACATCAATGATCCAAACCTTTTTCTTTTCCACAACTGTGATGTCTGGTGTGTTGTGTTCCAGAACTTTGTCAGTCTGGATTCGGAAGTCCCACAGTATCTTTGTGTGCTCATTTTCCAATACTTTTGCAGGTTTGTGATCCCATCAGTTCTTTTCTGCTGGCAGGTGGTACTTGAGGCATAAGTTCCAATGAATCATTTGGGCCACATAGTTGTGCCTCTGTTTGTAGTCTGTCTGTGCAATTTTCTTACAGCAGCTGAGGATATGATCAATGGTTTCATCGGTTTCCTTGCACAGTCTGCATTTTGGGTCATCAGCTGATTTTTCGATCTTGGCTTTAATTGCATTTGTTCTGATGGGTTGCTCCTGGGCTGCAAGGATCAGGCCTTCTGTCTCCTTCTTCAGGGTCCCATTCGTGAGCCATTATTATAATTATTATTATTATTATTATTATTATTATTATTATTATTATTGACACGATGACATTTTATGACACAGCAAACAAGATAGATATGCTGGATTTCATATCACAAAATCACAAGTCAAACACTTCCCAAGTGTCTAGCACTGTGTGATGTATTTTCAGATGATGCACACAGATGCCTGTTGGGTGGCCTTTTTGCATCCCTGTCGGGTGGTATGACAAGGCAAACAGCCACAAATTATTATTATTATTATTATTATTATTATTATTATTATTATTATTACCTACTAAAGGCAAATTGCCACAAATGTAAATCTGCTCTCATGTCCTATCAAAATTGTATTAGATGGTATGAATAATTTCTGTGTTGCCACTCTGAGTGGATAATTCACAATGTGTCATTTATTTGACAAACCTAACTTCTGCTTCTGTTTGTGAAGTGTCAGTGTAGTAATTAGGTTCATTTTCCTTTTCTGAATGCATTTGGTGAATTATTTCTAAAAGAGACAATAGCCCTGTATGGCATTTCCAGACACCTCATTGTGAATGTTCATTATTCAAAGTATATCTGTCTTTTTATTGGCTATTCAGGTAACACCATATGTCTCCACCATATGCATTGTGACACTTTCCCCCACCCCAGTAATAAGGATAACAACAGTTAGATGATGAGCTCCCGTCTTTATTCTAGTGCCAGGCCACCTGTGGCTTAATTGGCACAATAAAAATTGCATCATATGAAGAAAACAAGCAAAACATAAAGAGGGCTCACAAATTGATGGCACATATCATTGGCTGTGAAAAAAAAAAGATTCTCACTGCTTCTCAGATGTTATGTGAATCTGGTCATCTCGGCATGACAAGGCAAACAGCCACAAATATATAAACTTATACAGCCATTGTGTCTCTAATGCTTTAGTGTTGTAATTTTTTTAAAAAATAGTTGCTTTTGCAATTTTCATCTCTCCAAAAAATAGTTGAAATAAAATTGTTTCTGTGCAAAGCTGCCATGTCTATCCTCTTTGCATAGCTAAGCTCCCATCAAAACTGACTATTTAAAGCATTCACAAACCAATATTGAAGAAGGTGGCTTCAATGTGTAGATTAAATATTCTGAAACTAAGGTCCCAGTAGCAAACATCATTGCACTAATCTACCAGAATTTCCCAGAAGACATCACAGCTCTGTTTCACCACTGCCTCACCACAAGCTACTTTCAGTGGGACAATGAATTCTATGAACAGAAAGATGGGTCAGCCATGGGAAGCCCTCTCAGCCCAGTCATAGCAAATTTCTACATTGAACACTTTGAAAAACAAGCCCTAGAAACAGCTCCAAAAAGCCCACTATATGGTTCAGATATGTGGATGACACCTTAACCATTTGGAGCCATGGAGAAGAAGAACTCAACAAGTTTCTGGACCACCTCAACAGCATCCACCCAAACATCCAATTCACCATGTAAAAAGAAAAGGAAAGGAAACTGCTATTTCTAAATGTTCTAGTCATCCGTAAACCCAATCAACAATTGGGCCACACAGTATACAGAAAACATACACACACTGATGGATACCTTCATAAAAACTCCAACCATCACCCAAGTCAAAAAAGTAGCACAATTAAATTCCTGGAATACAGTGCAAAAATAATCTGTGAACCCCACCTCCTCCAAGGTGAACTAAACCACCTAATCTGGGCTCTAAAGGCCAATGGATACTCCACCACAGACATCAGAAGAGCTGCAAGGTCAAAAACAATGCTTCTAGAACATGGCCATACAGCCCAGAAAACTCACAACTACCCAGTGATTCTGGCCATGAAAGCCTTCAACAACATTCTGAAACCAGTTTGATGTCTGGATTATGATTGCACGAAACCACTGAACACTGAGGGATTTATTTCATGCACTGGAAGTTTATTGTCTGGACACTGCAGTTTGAAGCTAGTTTTGAACTGTATTAAATGGTCTCCGCTTCAGGGAGATAGGCCGGGTTATAAACAAAGTATAATTGTTGTTATTCATTCATTCATTCATTTATTTATTTGAAACACAAGAAGATGAGTCCACTTTGCTGGCTGTTGTATTGGATCACACGTCGGACACTTCCCAAGCGTCTAGGACTGTGTGATGTATCGGCGAATAATGCATGCAGATGCAGCTGGCAGATGGTAATTTTGTCAGCGCCGATTGTGTTTAGGTGCAGGCCAAGGTCTTTAGGCACTGCACCCAGTGTGCCGATCACCACTATTATTATTATTATTATTATTATTATTATTATTATTATTAGGAGCCCCGGTGGCAGAGTGTGTAAAAGCACTGAGCTGGAGGTCCCAGGTTCAAGCCCCGGGAGCGGCGTGAGCGGCTGCTGTTAGCCCCAGCTCCTGCCAACCTAGCAGTTCGAAAACATGCCAATGTGAGTAGATCAATAGGTACCGCTCCAGCGGGAAGGTAATGGCACTCCATGCAGTCATGCCGGCCACATGACCTTGGAGGTGTCTATGGACAACGCCGGCTCTTCGGCTTAGAAATGGAGATGAGCACCAACCCCCAGAGTCAGACATGACTGGACTTAACGTCAGGGGAAAACCTTTACCTTTACTTATTATTATTATTATTATTATTATTATTATTATTATTAGACACAACGACATAGTCTGACACAGCTAACAAGATAGATATGCTGGATTTCGTATCACAAAATCACAAGTCGAACACTTCCCAAGCATTTAGGACTGTGTGATGTATTTTCGGATGATGCGCACAGATCCCAGTAAGGTGGCCTTTTGCAGTTGGCAGATCATAATTTTGTCAATGTCTATTGTTTCCAAATGCCGGCTGAGATCTTTTGGCACGGCACCCAATGTGCCAATCACCACTGGGACCACCTGTACTGGTTTCTGCCAGAGTCTTTGAAGTTCAATTTTGAAGTCCTGATAGCGGCTGAGTTTTTCCTGTTGTTTTTCATCTATTATTATTATTATTATTATTATTATTATTATTATTATTATTATTATTAGGCACCATTTTGATCACAGAAAGGATGTTTCTAAAGATTTCCTATTCACTTTCAAAGGACAAATAAAGCAGAATTTAGATTCCCAGTTACAGATCCTAAACCTCACTTTCACAACTGAAAGGGGAATTATCATTAATCAAAACCTGGGGTGGATTTAAACTACAGGATTAATGCAACTTGATATCACATGGCTCAACACTATACAATTATGGAAGTTGTAATTCTAAAAGGTTTTACTTTCTCTGGTCCCTCACCAAACTGAATTGCACCTGAAGCACCAAATGAGTTCACTTTGCATGTATCTTCCATATGTGTGAAAGGTGAAAAGAAACTGAAGAGTCCCCCTGAGAATTAGCAGGGTGTGACTCACTTTACTCTCACTTGTAGGAGTTAAGAGAGAATTGTTTTCTAAAGAACACATCTGCTCCTTCATGTATGAATTATATCGCTTTGACATATCAAACTGTATTGCAGGCATTCAGCAAACTCTTCAAGAGAACTTGTCTCCAACAAGTTTTTCCCATTACAATTTGTACAAACTATATATTTGTCTAATACATGTGCCTTTGTACAAAATTAATATATGGGTATAAAGCGCACAATACTAAATGTACTATAACTTTACTACTATAGACTGAAGCCATACTTCCATATTTTAAGATTCTTCCTTAGAATCATAGAATCATAGAATCATAGAATAGTAGAGTTGGAAGAGACCTCATGGGCCATCTAGTCCAACCCCCTGCCAAGAAGCAGGAAATCGCATTCAAAGCACCCCTGACAGATGGCCATCCAGCCTCTGCTTAAAAGCCTCCAAAGAAGGAGCATCCACCACAGTCCGGGGGAGAGAGTTCCACTGTCCAACAGCCCTCACAGTGAGGAAGTTCTTCCTGATGTTCAGGTGGAATCTCCTTTCCTGTAGTTTGAAGCCATTGTTCCGTGTCCTAGTCTGCAGGGCAGCAAAAAACAAGTTTGCTCCCTCCTCCCTATGACTTCCCCTCACATATTTGTACATGGCTATCATGTCTCCTCTCAGCCTTCTCTTTTGCAGGCTAAACATGCCTAGTTCTCATAGGGCTTGTTCTCCAGACCCTTGATCATTTTAGTCGCCCTCCTCTGGACGCTTTCCAGCTTGTCAACATCTCCCTTCAACTGTGGTGCCCAAAATTGGACTCAGTATTCCAGGTGTGGTCTGACCAAGGCAGAGTAGAGGGGAAGCATGACTTCCCTGGATCTAGACGCTATAGGATCTAGGCCCTATTGATGCAGGCCAAAATCCCGTTGGCTTTCTTAGCAGCCGAGTCACATTGCTGGCTCATGTTTAACTTGTTGTCCACAAGGACTCCAAGATCTTTTTCACATGTACTGCTGTCTAGCCAGGCATCCCCCATTCTGTATCTTTGCATTCCATTTTTTCTGCCAAAGTGAAGTATCTTGCATTTGTCCTTGTTGAACTTCATTTTGTTAGTTTCAGCCCATCTCTCTAGTCTGTCAAGATCGTTTTGAATTCTGCTCCTGTCTTCTGGAGTGTTAGCTATCCCTCCCAGTTTGGTGTCATCTGCAAACTTGATGATCGTGCCTTCTAACCCTTCGTCTAAGTTGTTAATAAAGATGTTGAACATAACCGGGCCCAGGACGGAGCCCTGAGGCACTCCACTTGTCACTTCTTTCCATGATGAAGACGACACATTGGTGAGCACCCTTTGGGTTCATTCACTTAGCCAATTACAGATCCACCTAACCGTAGTTTTGTCTAGCCCACATTTTGCTAGTTTGTTTGCCAGAAGTTCATGGGGGACTTTGTCAAAGGCCTTACTGAAATCCAGGTACGCTACATCCACAGCATTCCCTGTATCGACCCAGCTTGTAACTCTATCGAAAAAAGAGATCAGATTAGTCTGGCATGACTTGTTTTTGGTAAATCCGTGTTGACTATTAGCAATGACCGCATTTGTTTCTAAGTGTTTGCAGACCACTTCCTTAATGATCTTTTCCAGAATCTTGCCTGGTATCGACGTGAGGCTAACGGGATGGTAATTGTTTGGGTTGTTCTTTTTTCCCTTCTTGAAGATAGGGACCACATTCGCCCTCCTCCAATCTGCTGGGAGTACTCATAGGAAGATACAATAGAGAATCACATCCTTCCCAGAAGATTATTATATTAATATGAGTATATTAATGTGGGCTTTAAGGTGGATTGAATTGTATCCCATCGACCATCTTTACTGTTTGTTCTTATTAGCTTCCCTGGGTCACTAATCAAGAAAGGCATAATATTATTGCCACACTGGTAGCATTACCTTGGTATGTGATACCTTGTTCATTTAATACATTTCTATCCATCTTTTAAAAAATTCTTATTTCTAGCTGACCATCAAAGACATACACAGAGCTGGCAAAATATGGGGGCAGAGGTTCAGTAGTCAATCCCCCCTCCCAAAATGTATGTAAATTTCATCTTTAACATTTTAACCTTATGGCTTGCCAATTTGATTAGAAAAGTATAAGTCTCATTTTATTGTCTGATTGAAATCAATGGGTCTTAATGGTATATATAGCTTTGACTATATTGTTCCCCATGGTGAACAAAGACACTTTTATCTTTTTCTCAACATATTGGCCATTCTCTTTTCATTTGTATAGATGGATGAGAATAATAATAATAATAATTTAGTGTTTTAAGCAGCCTTGCCCTTTGAATTTTCTATTGCACATACAAAGCCATCTCGTCTGTCAAAATAGCAATCAATCACATCATGAATCAATCAATGAGTAAATCAATGAATAAATTTGCTTTGCATGAGCACCCTTAATCTTATTTTATATAAACTTCTATCAGTGAGCCCCTGGGGCCATATGTCTGAATACCACAGTAGTTTACTGCACCTCTGAAACATATTCATAGCCAGCATTTAAAGATCATTGCTACTTTTTTCTTTTTCTTTTGTGTTCCTGAAAGATCACAATCCTTGAAAACAACAGCAGCGGCAGCAGCAGTAGCAGCATCAGAATGCGAGTTAAGATTTGCATGAGATATACATCAATGCAAAAATAAAGACCAACATGTCTGTTACTCCAGGCCAACCAAAGGAGACCTACCATATATACTCGAGTATAAGCCGACCCGAATATAAGCCGAGGCACCTAATTTTACCACAAAAAACTGGGAAAACTTATTGACTCGAGTATAAGCCGAGGGTGGGAAATGCAGCAGCTACTGGTAAATTTCAAAAATAAAATTAGATACCAATAAAATTACATTAATTGAGGCATCAGTGGGTTAAATGTTTTGAATATTTACTGTATTTCAAAGAAAAATTGTAAACTAACTCTATAAGTGGAAAAGCAACAATAACTTTATAATCATCATCATCATCATCATCATCAACAACAACAACAGCTTCATTTGTACCCTGCCCTATCTGTCTCCCCCTGGGGACTCAGGCCAGCTTCCAACATAGTAACAGGCAAACATATAATGCCTACATAAATAATGCAGAGCTAGATATAAATCTATCATTATATATACTAATTTTACATGTGTATTTTCCCCTGAAACCTTTGCAAATCCTCTGTGTGCATTTTCCTCCTGCAATATTTCCAATCCCGATTTATCAATGTTTATATCTATCTAGACATCTCTGTGTGTGTGTGTGTGTGTGCATATGCGCATGCGCATTTTCCCTCTGCACTTGCAAACATGTGAGGGTAAAATTCATATAAAATTCATATATAAAATTAATGTATACATCTAGGAACAGATATACAGGTACATGGAAATCTCTAGTTATCTATATTTACATAGGATTTGCAAAGACCTGTAAACATATGAGGGGAAAATTCATATATTAATGTATTTGTAGGGGGAACATCTATATAAATATTTAGAAGCTTTGGGGCATGCATTTACCCAAGGAAGAAATGCAAGCAAAGCCCCCCTAAAAACAACTTGTCCTCTTTTCTTCTGCCCTTTCCCACCTCTTTTCTTTCTCCCTTTTTCAAACTCTAAAAGTAGCCAGAAAAGCCTTTTTTTAAACTTCTCTCCCCCTCCCAAAAAAAGCCCACCTCATGTTTGTTTCCTTAGGAATAAAAAGAAATACACACCTTCTGTTGCTCTCTTTTCCCTCCTTCCCTCCCTTTGGACTCAAATGTTCTTGCAATAATAGCAGTAGTAGTAGCAGTAGTAATAGTAATAGTAATGAATCGTGCAAATTAGCAAAAATATCTTTTTTCTTTCCCTTCTACCCATGCAATCTGGCTTGCAATTGTTTTTCTCACATTCTCCTTTCGCTTTTGAAAACATTTGCTTCTTGTCTCTGTCTCTCTCTCTCAAAAATATAAGATAACCAGCCTAGGAGGAGAAGCAGATGAGGGAGGTTTGGGAAAAGAAAACATACTGTGGCCTCCAGGCTCCGCTGCTGGCTTGACCTTGACCCGAATATAAGCCGGGGGAGGCTTTTTCAGCTCATAAATAAGGGCTGAAAAACTCGGCTTACCTTCGAGTATATACGGTACTTATAGTGAAGATTGGAAATATACTTATAATAAGCATAAATATTATGACAACCTTGGGAGTCGTCTACATTGGCCCTATCAGAAGTTATTTATGGACTTCCAGGTGACATCTAAGGACTTCCATTCCATAACGTGGGGTAAAATCAGTTAACTCAGTTTTATCCTGTGTTAGGGGAGGTCTGGGAATGCTATGGAGTTTTGACTTCATGGTTATATTGGACAGTTGGACTGTGTCTAATTCAAATGAGTTGACTGCCCACAAATGCCAGAATTGCCATCCTTTCCCCCTGCACAGAGGAAAAGGGACAGAGCAGTGATACATTGTTCTTGTTGCTGTAGCAGCTGGCCACAAAGTCTGGGATCAATCTCCCCACCTTCTCCTTGGTCTCATGGGCAACTTTGCTGATATCTCTAGAGCTCTGTGGCCAGCTGCTGCAATACGGTGGCAACAGCCCAGATAAGAGAGATCATCCAACTGGAAAATATGAAACTCATAAATGGAGAATCTGAACAGCTCTCAGGAATTGATCTGCTCCAGACCAGCCCTGGATTATGATGTATGTGTAGGTGACATGATGTTCAATTATTCATCTTCACATTGGACCATTTACTATTACTATTTCACAAAATAAAGCCATATCCATGTTATTTCGGAACATATCTCAGACCATTGTAGGATGAATTACTTTGTAAAGCAATGTAATGTAACTGTTCATTCATCCCTTGGAAATGTGTAGATATGGTGAAATAGAAAGGGTTGGCTATAAAAGGGGCTTGGCATAATTTCTGACAACGATCTATGCCCTCTGCATGCATCTTTATGGGATACTTGCAGGACTGTCACAGATTTCTAACATTTATCTGTAAATGAACAATCACCATGCACATTACCAACATCTGGTGCCACAACAGCACTAATATCAAGAGTAACTCCACAAATCCTGTCAGAGAGTCTAGTATGCAACTAAGCGCATGGTACACTGACATCATGTCCCTGGAAGTGCATTGAAAACAACAGTAACATCTTTCAAGCGGTAGGGATTTTTGTCTGAATTTATTATATTTTGGAATAATGTTTGAATTTTGCAGATTTGTACATGCTCTTGAGTTATCTATCAAACATAGCAAAACATCAAGGAGAACAACATCAAAATAAATGCATTACACTTGTGCAGAAAGAAAGCAGTCTCTGCACATACTTCTGGTATGGTACATACTTACTTTCCAAAATTGTTTGTTGTGAAAAGTAAGACTACTGGTCATGAGGGCTTTATATTATGGCCAATGCCAAAATCAGTATATTTTGAGCAGAAAAATGCAATTGTTCTTATGTTTCTTCATGGACCCTTTGGCTCCAGCAAAGGCAAAATACTAGTTTATATACATCTTTGTTCTGATCCAGGATGGACTTTCTTCTCTACTTGAGAAAATATCACTCTGAAATTAACAATTGGATAAAAATAAAAATAAGAGTCTGCTCCATTTTCTCCATTTTCTATCAAACAGTCATGGATAGCTCAGAAAGCAAGAATGAGGAGATGCTGGTTGAAGGGCCAGCAGTAGAACTGGAACCTAGTAGTGACCAACAGCTCCCTCAGCCAAGTCTTGAAATGGAAATAGTACTTCTCAGTCTGCAGAACAAGTGCAAGCAAGTTCCTCCGAGTAGGCTGGGGAAAAGTTAACTCTGTCACTTTTTGTGGACCTGCAAAGAGAGAGTTCTCAGCTGCACAGGTCCTCGGGATTAGTTGAGAAATGAGCTAGCAACAGGTTATGACTGAAAACTTAGGATTTAAGGAGTTCAAGTATGGTACGTTGTTGCTCGCTTGAACTGGACGCTCAACTACTCTGTTGGTTTACTCGCTGGTGGTAACTGGGGTTGAAGCTTTTGACACAACCCACTCGGACACCTGACTATGCTTATACATATATAAGGGGAGAAGGTTTTGTTAGTTTCATAAAAATCTAACTACAATACATAAGATTTCCATATGGTAAAACTAATTAACATCCTGGGTTAACGAGAGACCTTTTTTGGCCAGTTTATCACATATAATTTCTGGTTCCCAGCCAGCATCGCACTATATTCCAATAACTCCCTCTATCATTTATATGACTATCTACTCTTCTTGGCTTTAGGCAACATCTTTCCAAGCACTTTGCTCCATGATGAAATAGACTGAAATTTACAAAAGCTTATCAATTTCTTTCTCTACTAATCTTAAAAGTGCTACAAGATCCCTTTGCATCTATTCAAATGCTGCTGTGGAATCATGTTTTAAAGTATTCGAATCCTGATCTCCACTTTTAGGTTTCTCTGTTTTCTTCTAATTCTAGCTAAAATCCACACAATAGCAGATGAAGCTGCTGTGAAACTACTTGGGATATATCTCTATTGTGTGAAAGATTTGGAGAGGGTTTCCACTCAAATGGGAAATTAGCCATTATCTCTACAAAAAAATTCTCCTGGTAGAATTGTTAAGAGTGGTTAGTTGATATAAAATCAACACATCTGCCCAAATTTTGGGGCTCTCCTTGGGGCATATGGCTATGGGGGACCGACAGGTAAAGTGTCTCACTGATAGCATCCTACTATCTAACATGAACCACAGTCTAAAGAAATAGAAATGAGTAAAAATCAAATGCTTTCTATGCATTTGTGATGAGATGTGGCCAATTTAATAGTATGCGCTAATTTAGTAGTCAAGCCACTATATCAGCAGCTAGATGGCTGCTCTGTATAGGTTATCAAACATTCTGTATTAGAATAGAATTATTAAGGCCAGTTTTTTTAAAAAAATGTGTTGTTTATGGCCTAAAGCTTCTGTGAACAAAATGGCTTCCCTTTAGCAAATGTTGATCACAAATATCCCCAAGTATGTTCAAACTTATGATAAGTCACTGATATAACCAGAATTGACAAGTCACAGTATGCTCTCTCACCCCAGTCCAAATGTGCAGCTTGCAAAACACTTTAAACCTTGCTAAAAAAAATCTTGAACAGGAAATACTTGGGCTGTAAAGCACATGCTGATACTATCTTCTTTTTAACACCAAATCCTGAGGAAAAAAATGTCTGAGCCACTTTAAGTACTGGAAACTAGGGGTTGAATCCAGATGGTGCTCCTTCTATTGACAAAATGAACCAGAATCCAGTTGAGAAAATGGATAGTATGGTGGTTGCTACTAACTTTCCTTCTCCCAGTCATTCCCACATTGTCTCCTGTCTCCCTCTCTGAGCAGATTTTAAGAGACCAAAGATAGATTTGTGAGGAGGAAAATGAAAAATATTGGTGTTTAGCAAAATTTTAATTGATTTCATATCTTTAATAATAACAACAACAATAATAATTAAACCAGCTGCAAATTATCCCCTAGAATACCAGGGAGGACATATATATCGGGACTATTGATTGAGATCCCATGAAGCAACTGTGTAACACAATTTTGTATTAAAAAGTGTCAATGTGGTGTAGTATCTCACTCTAGGAGACCAAACTTTGAATCCCAACTCAGCCATGGACAGACAGTAGTTGGCCTTGGGTAAATTAAATTCTCTCAGGTTTAGATGAAGGCAATAGCAAGTTTCCTCTGAAGAAAAGAATTTCAGGTCATCTCTAGCCAATACCAGTCAACATAATCCCCTTCTAGTCTGATTAACATATGATGTTCCAAAGCATAAATACATGGCTGTGCATGACCACCATTTACCCTGTACTTCTTCACATGTGGCTAAAATCGGCGGCATGTGCTGGTTTAGCTCAGGTCACCCACAGAGTCTGGTGGCTCCTTTCAGACAATGCTTGTGCAATTCCATGGGTAAAAGAGGGTGGTGCCGGTGCATGCCACTGCCAGGAAAACACAGGAGCACTCTTGTGTTGCCATTGAAATCCATGGGGGTGTTGTGACTCAGCTGGATCCTCAGGTTGATGAGGATTCTGGGATTCAGGTTCAAGATCACTCTGATGAGGATTATGGGATTCAGGTTCAGAATCCAGTTCTAAATGACTCTGTTGTTGATGAGGATGAGCAGTTTGTGAATGTTCATTTTCCCACAGCTAGGAATGTTGTTGATGAAAGTGAAAATAGCTAGGTGCAAGATTTAGACTCAGAACAAGATGGTTCTCAGACTGATTCCTCTAAGCAAACTGTTTGCACTAACGAGCTGTTTGATCTTGATAGCAATGAGGAGATCAGAGCTTTGGATCGTGCTGACCGTCTGGAATTCCGGGTTAGAGAAAGTGCAAGAATAGCTAATAAGCGAGCGGTCAGAGGTCAGAGAACTGTTTTCATGCTTTGTTATTAAAGCCAGGGGTTTGGAGGCAGATCTTTGCCAAAGCAACTTTTGCCAACCAAGTATCAAGATCTCTAGTTCTCTTGGATTACCTTGCCGTTTGCATCTTGGGACTTTGCTGTTTGCCTTGTTATTCATGTTATGGGACCTTATGTATTCTGTTGATTTCCTGCATTGTTTTGGATGGCTTTATTTTGCAATAATCTCTTGGAACTATTTTGCAGCTAATTCTTTGGCACTGTAGTTTGGCCTTTTAAGACATTTTTCCTTTTGTATTTTCTAATAAACTAAAAAGACTACGTTCTGTGTGCATTCTGGTGTATTTAGCAAGGTGAAGCTATCCTGAGGTGCGACAGGGGAAGCTGTGTGCTCCACGTTTTTCCCCATCTGATTGCTCTCAGCTGGAGCCGGGCGATGCGGGGCATGGGGCACCAGGTCCCCCCCCCCCCCCACACACACACCCCTCGACAAAGCAGAGCACCTCAGGTGGCTGTGTGACAAGGTTGCATTACAGCTAGAAATGAAACTTACAAGTCATTTGACAGGACTGAAAAACTTACATCCCTCACTGAGAAGATTTAGAACTATATATCCCCCACTGCCAGCCTTCCTTCTTCCCAGTAATCTACTGGTATTGCCTTAGCTGGGTCTTTTCACGATTATTTCATTCGTCATGAGAATTAAACTGAAAATAAATACTCCTTCTTGGAAACTACTCTTCTGGACAGTGCCACTTGTGCTTTTGAGAGGAAGAGAGGTGAAGAAAGGGTGAACATAGGCCCTATTCTATATTAGTAGCAGGATAAATCCAAATATGTTTTGCTGCCTGATCCAAAGCATTCAAGTGCTGTCTGGACCAAAGTACCACCCCAACCAGAGTGCAAAATAGACCTAGTCGAATCATTTTGGTACATGAGGCATAATATTCCATTAGCATCTTTTCTCACTGATGATAGCAAAAATTTTATCATTACCACCATCAACAACAAGAAAACTATCAATTTGCCATTCTTTTTAATAGCCCAAATCTGTTGCATGCTCTGTGAAATAGTACAGTTGTTCCCCTCTGGAATTACTAGTTCTCTACTATCTTTGCTTTAGGTAGCAGAAACAGACATTTTACAATTTGGCACAAATGCTGGAGATGTATGGAGCAGCTGCTGTCAGTGTATCAAAATTACTCAGATATGTACAAATGAGACCAGGAATTGTTCCAAGAGCCCACAAGAGGTATGGTTGTCTGGTTCCAAGTGGGGAAGCTTTCTTCTTCACACACACAAGCGATGGATCTCTATACTCGAATGTGTGTCCACTACTGACATATCATTTCAAATTGGTATTTTAAATTCTGACATTAATAGTGTTTATCTTGAGCAAACTGTATAATCTTGTGTGAAGGATGAAATTGACATTGACATTTGAATCCCTTTAGCTGAAATAAGTTTGATCTTTTCATTGCATTACCTTTAAAATGGTGCTGGGTTCTTGAAGCCATACCCATTGTGGGTGGAAAAATATATATAGCAATCCATTTTTAATTTATAACTACTTAATGTCTTTTATGCATTTCCTCTTTTCAATAATAAGTAAAACAAACACTAGTAAGTTTTGGTTTTAACAATTTATTAATTTAATCTTGCTTGCTATAAATCAAAATGTTATTAAGTTATGTAAAAATAAAGGTATCTAGCTCTTTCCTTGGAGGCTTTTAAACAGAGGCTGGATGGCCATCTGTCAGGAGTACTTTGATGGTGTTTTTCATGCAAGGCAGGGAGTTGGACCAGATGACTCATGTGGTCTCTTCCAGCTCTATGACTTTATGACTCTATGATTCTATATTGGATTCATGCAGGATCCTATCTAAAGGCATATCAACATAGAATAAAAAAGCTCTAGGGAGGTAACTTCTAGGTCGTCTACAAAAAGATTATAAACTGTATTCACTCTGAGCTTGACCCTGTCTATCCCCACAACATTGCATGCACTTCTGGTAAGTATTGCAGGGCAAAATGGGTTAATCCCTGCAATAGGAAAAGTCAGGGATGATTTGAGTTTTCCTGAAACTCGAAGCTTGCAGTTTCTGAACTGTGAGGACAGTAGGATAAGGTCTGATTTGAACCAGTCTGCTGTCTACATGGGGCACCATCATCCTATTTTCTCTGTGCCCATTAGCATAAAGAAAAGGGAATGGATTGTGCCCATGTCACATTGCCACTCCCAGACAGATGCAGAGCTCTTTGTGACCCCTTGGCCATCAAATCAAAAAAGTGTTTGCATGACTAAGAAGGTAATAATAATAATAATAATAATAATAATAATAATAATAATAATAATAATAACTTTATTCTTATACCCCGCCCCATCTTCCCAAAGGGACTCGGGGCAGCTTACATGGGGCCAAGCCCGGAACAATATAAAAGCAAACGCAAACAATAAAATGAATCAGACAACAATAAAACATCAAACAACGATAAAAACAATCATAAAAAGTCACATGCAAAAATAAAATCTTAAAATCCCAAGGATCTGGGTCAACGTGCAAATATATCAAAATCACCAGGAGGGGAGATTACCCAGCTGTCATAATCAATTAAAGTGCAATTATAATACTGGTGAAGGCATACCTGAGGGTCTAATATTGAGTGCAAACAGGTCAATCCTACAGGCCAAGGGGGGGGGGGGTATCAGCTGGGAACAGTAAAAGAGACAGTAAGATGATGGTTCATCAGGACCTCTGAATTGTGTGGGCCCTGACCAGAGCCGGTCCAACAATGAGGCGAATTAAGCAGTCGCTTCGGGCGCAAAACATACGGGGGGCGCAGTTGAGACTGCTTTTTCTGTTGATTTCTTGTAAAACATGATGTTTTGGTGCTTAATTTGTAAAATCTTAATGTAATTTGATGTTTAATAGGCCTTTCCCTAATCCCTCCTTATTATCCAACATTTTCGCTTATCCAACGCTTTTATTTTTCAGTGATTGGTTTGGGAAGGGGGGGCCGCCAAAATTCTGTTCGCCTACACTTGAAAAATACCTAGGGCCGGCTCTGGCCCTGACCCCCTACTGCTGCTAGTTCAGTATGATGCATGTGACTGCCTCTGGAGCCAGTCTAGAGGGTCTGGCAGGAACCCCACCCCCCAAACAAATCTCATTAGAGATCCTCCAGAGACATTTCAAGTCTCACAGGCATCATGAGATACAAAATTTACTCTGCAAACCTGCTGCTCAGCCCAACAGGGATGGAAAAAGTGAGTACAATGCCAGCCCTGATTCCTTTCCTTCCTGTGGTTGTTTAGGAGGCTGGTTCATGGGCTCTTCCCATTTCCACCAGATCGAGAGAGGCAGGCTGTGTGAGGCTTCCAACCTGATCCAAATTCGGGATGGGGTTCATAGCCCTGGACTGGAAGGGACCATTCCTAAAATTGTTAAAGCTAGCAGTGTGTATTCCTATTAAAATAGCATTAGAAAAGGCATGCCTCGAGAATGCTGAATATATATGCTGGCACTGTATAAAATTACTTTCAGTCTATGTGTATAAAATATATATATGAAGCATAAATTAATTTCCTGTTTAGAATTTGGTCCTGCCTCCAAGATGTTTCATTGTATGTGTGTGTGTGTGTGTATACATATATATAGTGGTGGCGCAGTGTGTTAAAGCACTGAGCTGCTGAATTTGCAGACTGAAAGGTCCCAGGTTCAAATCTCGGGAGTGGAATGAGCACCTGCTGTTAGCCCCAGCTCCTGCCAACCTAGCAGTTCGAAAACATGCAAATGTGAGTAGATCAATAGGTACCGCTCCGGCGGGAAGGTAACGGTGCTCCATGCAGTCATGCCGGCCACATGACCTTGGAGGTGTCTACAGACAACGCCGGCTCTTCGGCTTAGAAATGGAGATGAGCACCAACCCCCAGAGTCGGTCACGACTGGACTTAACGTCAGGGGAAAACCTTTACTATACATACACACACCTACACACATACACAAACAATACCATATATATATGGTTTTCCAAAATCTGAAATCTAAAACACTTCTGACCCCGATTATTATTGATACCCATAGAAAATAGAGTGGGCCAATAAGTCTTGAGTATATTCTTTTTTCTTTTTCTTTTTTTTTCTTTTTTTTTTTTTGATGTTGCAGCTTTTAGCTAACCATTCTATTATCAAAGTATCAGATGCTGTTTCTTGATTGCAGAAGACAGGCAGTCTGAAAAGACCTGCTCCAGCTTACTAAAGATAGTTCTTCATGGATCAATAATTTCTTCATAACTGGCATTCTAATGGGGCATCGCAGAGAAATCTGTTTAACTGCATTACAGTTTAATCAGATGTGACATCTGTTAAATGTGCCTGATATAGTTCTAACATTTTTCTGGGCTGCATATCGGGGCACAAGTTAACCAATTCACAATGGCAGCTGAGAAAGTGTCAGAATCAACAATAAGCGTGCTCTGATAGAGACAGGGCTCAAGTAAAATATGATCATATGGATCCTGTCAGTCATGAGATAACCAGCAAAATGAAGATATTGAATAATAGTCACTGATAATATGATTTATACTAGCCAAGCATTATTGCAACAGCCGTCTTCTTTCTGGGGTCACTTCTAAATATGAAACAAAATGGGTATGAGATATCACATGTTATGTTGTGGATTGAATGTGAAGAAAGATGGTTTTAACTAGGAGATGATGTTCAAACAGGTCCTGTTTAATTTTCTCTTAGTTGGTGTTGTATATTGGGTTCAGTTAGATACAAAATCAGCAATTCTATCATTCAATAGAATTTTTCCCCATGTTCCCTCCATAGAAAATTCCTTTGAATTCAGTAAACCTTATCCCCGGGAAAATAGATATACAATTGCAAACAACACTGTGGGTACAACACTGAAACTTCTATAAAATAACATGTAATAATTACATAGTTTGAAAGGATACTTTTAGCTTAGTAAAAATTGTTATGATGGATAGAAATGTGTTCTTCAAACAAATGCAAAACGTGGCACCTACTCACATCTTCCTTAAGTTTTAATGACACAAGCTGGCCAAAATTTCCAAAAAATTAATCACCTAGAGCTAGAGATGGGAAGAATACCTGAAAATGTTTCTTTTTAAAAATGGGTGAAAAATTTGTTGAGAAATTCTGATGAGAAGAATTCTGGATTGATCAGAATCTTTACAATTCAGAATTGCATGAAAAATTCAGACATGGTTGTTTTGTGCAGAAAACAGTTCAGTGACTGGGAGAACACTGTAGATATCATTTCCCAGAGCCTCAATCTGCAGTACCTTGGAAATCCTTAAGCTGAGGTGCTATGGCTGAATATGTAAGGGCTTCGGTGGGAAGAGGGGATGTATTTAGCCACAATAATGCTGCTTCTTCATCATTGTTCTGTCTTATCAAGGCTGATGAAGTGTTCTCATCCATTCTGGAGGTTGCACATAGCCATTCATTCTTGTATTTTCCAACTGTATCAATCAGCTGGTCCCATTTTCTGTTTTCTCTCACACACGGACTCACAAATGTTGGCAATCTGCCTTGAAGCATGACTAAGTTTTTCTTGATGATGTACACTTGCTTTTTGGCTCAGTTCCCCCTACTAATTCACCAGTCTATTTTATTAGATTTTTATAGAGGTCACTGCTCTTTTGATCTAAGTACACCACCGCTTCACTATAGCTCCCAGGTGGGCATTTCCAATATCAGTTAGCTAGCAGACAGTATTTCAGCCCACATGTTTTACTCTTTCACTATATCTTTACTCAGGCATATAACTTTGGTTGCATTATTTCTTAACCAGGATACAGTCACTTTTGTATTATGACACAATTCTATTTGCTACTTTACGTCCTGAAAATGCAACATATAAAAACATGTAGCGCATATCCATTAACAGTAATATTGCCTCAAGAAAATCACTGTTAAAATGAGAGGTGAATTTCAACAAAGGCTAAAAAAAGATGGTAGTGAAGTTGGGAAGAGCTATCTCTAAGCATCTATTTATATGGCACTTTAAAATAATTAAACGTGACAATTGACAGATAGGGTGGTATATAAAAAAGTATTATTATTATTTATTATGACACAGCAAACAAGATAGATATGCTGGATTTCGTATCACAAAATCACAAGTCGAACACTTCCCAAGTGTCTAGGACTGTGTGATGTATTTTCAGATGATGCGCGCAGATCCCAGCAGGGTGGCCTTTTGCAGTTGACAGATGGTAATTTTGTCAATGTCTGTTGTTTCCAAATGCCGGCTGAGATCTTTTGGCATGGCACCCAATGTGCTAATCACCACCAGGACCACCTGCACTGGTTTCTGCCAGAGTCTTTGAAGTTCAATCTTGAGGTCCTGATAGCGGCTGAGTTTTTTCTGTTGTTTTTCGTCAATGCGACTGTCACCTGGGATGGTGACATCAATGATCCAAACCTTTTTCTTTTCCACAAGTGTGATGTCTGGTGTGTTGTGTTCCAGAACTTTGTCAGTCTGAATTCGGAAGTCCCACAGTATCTTGGTGTGCTCATTTTCCAATACTTTTGCAGGTTTGTGATCCCACCAGTTCTTTACTGCTGGGAGGTGGTACTTGAGGCATAAGTTCCAATGGATCATTTGGATTATTATTATTATTATTATTATTATTATTATTATTATTATTATTATTATTGAGTCTCCTCTGAGGTAGAGAAAGATGGGGTAGAGAGGAGAAAATAAATAAATAAATACATTTCATAATCTACATTTATATATATTTTTTCTAACCGGAGCTGGTTATAGGGAGCATACAACGCCCTATTAAAGCAGTTCCACTGGCTGCCAATAAATTGCCAGGCCCAATTCAAGGTGCAGGTTTTGATCTATAAAGCCCTATACAGCTCGTGCCCTGCCTATCTCCGTGATCGCATCTCCCTCTATGAACCAGCTCGGGCCCTGAGATCGTCCGGGGAGGCCTTCCTCTCGCTCCCAACTTCGTCCCAAGCGCGACTGGTGGGGACGAGGGAGCGGGCCTTCTCGGTAGTGGCCCCCCGGCTCTGGAATCTCCTGCCAAAGGAGATTAGGCAAGCCCCTACTCTGTCCTCCTTTCGCAAGGAGTTGAAAACCTGGTGGTTTCGGCGGGTCTTTGAATAATTTTATCTGGTGTACCGCTGACCCGTGGTCCTGAAACGTGCTGTACAAGGATCATCTATCCCTAATAATGGACCATGTCAACCCATCTGACTATGTATTCTTGTTCCTTCTGCTTGTTGTGATTGTTTCTTATGGTCTTCAATGTTTTACGAGTTGTATAGGTTTTTAGTTTTGTTTAATAATGTGTGTATTGTGCTGCTTATGTAATGTATCTTGCTGTTTTTATGCTTGTAAATCGCCCTGAGTCCCTTCGGGGAAAGAGGGTGGTATATAAATAAAGGTTTACTTACTTACTTACTTACTTATATCAGGAGCGATTTGAGAAACTGGAAGTTGATTCTGGTGTGAGAGAATTGGCCATCTGCAAGGATGTTGCCCCAGCGATGCCCAAATGTTTAATGTTTTACCATCCTGTGGGAGGCTTCTCTCATATCCTCGCATGGGAAGCTGGAGCTGATAGAAGGGAGCTCACCCTGCTCCCCAGATTCGAACTGCTGACCTTTAGGTCAACAGTCCTACCAGCACAAGGGTTTAACCCATTGCTCTACTGGGTGCTCCTACATTTATAATGTCAATGTGAGATCTATTGGTCCACGGTGCCCTTTCTCCACATCCTAAAATATACCATATATACTCGAGTATAAGCCGACCTGAATATAAGCTGAGGCACCTAATTTATCACAAAAAACTGGGAAAACACTGACTCCAGTATAAGCCGAGATACCAATAAAATTACATTAATTGAGGCATCAGTAGTTTAAATATTTTTGAATCTTTACATCAAACTGTAATTTAAAATATGACTGTTCAACTCTGATTAAATCATTATTTTCATCTTCTTCAATGTAAATGTGCTTATGTTTCCTTTTAATAATAATAGAGTGAAATAATAAATGTAATAATAATAATAATAATAATAATAAATGCAATAAATAATAAATGTAATAATAAATAGAGGAAAATAATAAATGTATTAATAATAATAAAAATAGAGTAAAATAAATGTAAAAGTAACAATAATAGAGTAAAATAATAAATGTAACAATACCAACAATAATAGAGAAAAATAATAAATATACCATATATATTTGAGCATAAGCTGACCTGAATATAAGCCCACCAGGACCCTCACCCGAGTATAAGCTGAGGAGGTTTTTTTTAGTCCTAAAAAAGGGCTGAAAAACTAGGCTTATACTCGAGTATATACAGTAGATATCAAATGATTTCTAAGAATTCCTTTTTTCCTAATAAAACAGACACTGGCTTTTAGTAGATCAACATTCTGATAAGAATATACAGTTGGCCCTCCATATTTATTTACTATATTTATACCCCACCCTTCTCACCCCTGAAGGTGGACTCAGGGCAGCTTACAAACTATGGCAATAATTCAATACCAGATTCAGACAATAACAGTAAAACACAATATTATAAATCTGTAAAAAAATATACATATCAATTATAAATACTTTTTCAGATGATTAAAACATATCAAAGTTCTAGCACCAACTGAGCTTTGTAAACAGTAAACCAATTGCTTTCACCGTTCTTATACAGATTTCATCATACTTATGGGTCATATTAATCCCCAAAGACTTGCTTAAATAGTTAGGTCTTAAGATTTTTCCTGAAGCTTAAGAGTGAAGGAGCTGTTCTGATGTCACTGTGGAGGGAGTTCCACAGCCGTGGGGTCACCACCGAGAATGCCCTGTCTCTCATCCCAGCCAACCGTACCTGCGATGGGGGCGGGGCCGAGAGCAGGGTGACTAAAATGATCAAGGGTCTGGAGAACAAGCCATAAGAGGAGCTGGGCATGTTTCGCCTGCAGAAGAGAAGGCTGAGAAGATACATGATAACCATGTATAAATATGTGAGGGGAAGTCATAGGGAGGAGGGAGCAAGCTTGTTTTCTGCTGCCCTGGAGACTAGGACGTGGAACAATGGCTTCAAACTACAGGAAAGAAGATTCTACCTGAACATTAGGAAGAACTTCCTCTGTTTGGCTAATGGGCTTAATAACAAAAGACCCTCACCATAAAAGTATACAGCAGAGTAGCTTATTTAGCAGCAGCAGCAGCGTGACCCAGAACCAGTAGCCAGGATAAGACAAAATAAAAACACACAATTGTTGTCTTCCTATGGGGACTTTTCTTGTAGAAAAATAATATGTTTACAAACACAAGATTTCCATAACATAAACAAAATTCTTTATACAGTAGAGTCTCTCTTATCCAACCTTCACTTCTCCAATGTTCTGTATTATCCAATGCAGTCTGCCTCCCACCCGGAGCCATAGTTATTTCTCTAGCCAGCAACGCACAGTGGGCCAACACGGTCAACAACAACACAAGTGCAGCCACACTCTCAAACAAATGGCAGATTTGTTATAAAACATGATGTTTTGGTGCTTAATTTGTAAAATCACCCCGATGGTGATGGCGAAGTGTGTTAAAGCACTGAGCTGCTGAACTTGCAGACCAAAAGGTCCCAGGTTCAAATCCCGGGTGCGGAGTGAGTGCCCGCTATTAGTTCCAGCTCCTGCCAACCTAGCAGTTCGAAAACATGCCAATGTGAGTAGATCAATAGGTACCGCTCCGGTGGGAAGGTAATGGCACTCCATGCAGTCATGCCGACCACATGACCTTGGAGGTGTCTACGGACAACGGTGGCTCTTCACCTTAGAAATGGAGATGAGCACCAACCCCCAGAGTCAGACATGACTGGACTTAATGTCAGGGGAAACCTTTACCTTTACTTAACGTAATTTGATGTTTAATAGGCTTTTCCTTAATCCCTCCTTATTATCCAACATTTTTGCTTATCCAGCGTTCTGCTGGCACATTTATGTTGGATAAGCGAGACCCTACTGTACTTCCTTAGTATATCTTTGCTTCAGCTTCTTGTCTTCAAGCTGGGCTTCTCTCTCAATCTTCAAAGTGAAATAGCTCTCTCCTTAGAGCAGTCAAACACAACACTCCTTACACCAAGGCATTCTGTTCAGCAGAGGAACTCTCTGCCCTGGAGTGTGGTGGAGGCTCCTTCTTTGGAGGCTTTTAAGCAGAGGCTGAATGGCCATCTGTCAGGGGTTCTTTGAATGTGTTTTTCCTGCTTCTTGACAAGGGATTGGACTGGATGGCCCATGAAGTCTCTTCCAACTGAATGATTCTATGATTCTATGATCTACTACACTGTAGAATTAATGTAGTTTGACACCACTTTAGCTCCATGGAATCATGGAAGCTATAGTTTTACAAGATGTGTAGCTTTCTTGGCAAAAAGGTAATGGTGGCTCAGCAAACTATAATGGCCCATGAGATTTCTTCCAATTCTATGATTCTAGGACCTACCCAGAAGATCTTAACAATCTCACTGGATCATAAAGGGAGATATGTTTGGACAGGTAAGTTGGAGCAGAACCATTTAGGGATTTATAGGCTAAGGCCAGCTCTTTGAGTTGTGCTCGGAAGCAAATTGGCAGCCAGTGGAGCTGACATAGCAGGGGTGTTGTATGTTCCCTGCATGCCACTCAAGTTAACAATCTGGCTGCCACCCATTGGACTGCTTGAAGCTTCCAAATGGTCTTCAGAGGCAACCCAGCATAGAGTGTGTTGCAGTAGTATATGCAAGATGTAACCAGAGTATAGATCAAGTCTGACTTTCCAAGGTAAGGGCACATCTGGCACACAAGTTTTAATTGTGCAAAGGCTCTCCTGGCCACCGCTGAAACCTTGGGTTCCAGGCTCATTGATGAGTCCAGGAGAACTCCCAAGCTGCGAACCTGCACCTTCAGGGGGAGAGTAACCCCATCCAAGATGTAACCCTATACCCTGTTCATCCTTGCAACTGACCAGAAGTACCATATCCACAGATTCTGAATCCATGGATTCTGTACCAAGTAATTCAACTACCCATAGCTTGATTTAAAAAAAAATTCCAAAAAAGCAAATCTGGATTTTGACTTTTTATGTGGGGTACAATTGTTTAGAGGAATTAGCTCTAAGAATGAAATCACTCTGAGATGTTTTCAAAATATCTTGACCCTCTCAGATACTGATTTCTTGCAACATACTGCTAACAAGATAATGTCAGCTGCAATGCACACACTTGTCGATAACAATTGGAATAATGCTACTAAATCATTTTGCACACAACACTGAACAGCTGTCAGCAAATAGCACTTCTTGTCAGTACTGATCTTTTGCACATTAAGAGAGGTGACCTAAAGTTGTAAACCTTGGCCTCATGTTACCAGCTGCATAAGACCAGCTGTATACCTCCTTTTAACTTCAATGGTACAGTTTTTCACTGCAGATTGGGTTTTTCTTCTGTCCAAAGGCCAGGGTCACTTGTTGATATTGTTTTTTCTTTAAAGTCATGAAAGGAAACTTTGATATCTAATGTTGTAAAAGACCCTTTAAGTGGAAGGGTTTGTAGAAAGAAGACAATGAAAGATGGTAACGCTTGTATATGTGAAAGCTAATTGTGCGTGTGTATTGAAACATCACCTTTCCTCCTTCTTTTCCTATGAAAAGAATGAGCATCCCCTCCAATTATGAGGTTGGTGAAGTGTTGAAGTAATGTGATAATCGTACCAGGTAATTAAGCATCACTGTCTTATTTATAAAAGCAACAATACAGGAAATTAATTATCAAAGTTTGCAACTTCAAAAGCGTAAAATGATTGTGTAATCTCATTCCCCCAGTGATTTGATGGGTGTGGTTTTTCTATCTTACCCCAAGCTTGCATGGAAAGACAATGATGGGTGGAGAAATGCAGTGATGGCACTGCTTCTACCCAGCCTATGCTATTTACTTATGTATTTAATTTATAACTTGACTATCTCCGAACAGAGTAAAAAGTGGTGATAAGTTAGGGATGTTCTTCCCACTCTGTCATTGCCATGGTAGAGGACAACGACATATTTTTGACCAGATCTATGGGTCCCAGCAGTCAGGAGAAGAGAGGATAGTAAGATTGTTTTGTCTTACCCAGTGGCACAAAAAAGACAAGTTTGGGTCCTACTCCCCATTTGTTTTCAGATTTAAAAATTATAATGAGCACATTAAAAATTGCCTGAAAACAGTCTGGTAGATAGTTATGGCAACCGTTGTGGTATATTCCTCTTATTATTCCAGTCATTGCAGTAATCCAAACAGGATGTAATCATTACATGTATCACCATAGCCAGATTTGATATTTCAAAATACAGATGTAGCTGGGATAATAGTTTTAATTGTGCATACACACTCCTGGCTATCATTGAAACCTGGCATCAGATCTGGAGTTCAAGAGTGCAGTGCTCCCTCACTACTTCGCGGTTCACTTTTCGCAGATTCCCTGTTTTGCGGTTTTTCAATAAACTATTATAAATCATAAAAAATTACAATTTACAGCCTAATAAGGGAGGAAGGAGAAGCCAAAGAGAAAGAAAAGGAGCCCAAGCGGCAACGGGAGGAGAAGGAAGTGATTTATCAACACACGATTGGTTGATAAAGACTTAAAATAGTGTATACCTACTAAAATAATGTATAAATATTAAAATAAATATAGCGTCCCTACTTCATGGATTTTCACTTATTGTGGGTGGTTCTGGAACCTAACCGCTGTGATAAGTGAGGGAACACTGTATATCCAAACTATAAACCTGAGATTTCAGGGGAAATGTAACTTCATTTAACGGGAACTTCGGACTGTTCAGGAACACCTCTGTCTTGTTTGGATTTTGTTTCCATTTGTTTATCCTCATCCAATCCAATGAGATATAACTCTCCCAGTATTTGTTGGGTTTTATCATATAAAGCAGACATTAGGATTCTTGTATTGTAACTGCATTGTTAATGCTCAGGTAGAATAAAAAGGACTTGGTAATGAAAAGTGGCTTTAAACTATTACAGATTTATTGGTGGAAAGCTGTCCCAATAAGGGTTGGCTTGATTCCTCTTGATATGTTTCTTCGTTTTGCCCTCCATTTATGCCTCTTCTAAATCCACAACACTGTTGATAACAGCTGACTTCCAGTTAGAACACTTGAGGGCCAGGGCTTACCAGTCTATGCCACAGTTTTAAAGCTCATCTTTAAATCTCTTTTGCTGTCCACCAACATTCCATTTTCCATTTTTGAGTTGGGAGTATAGTAACTGCTGGTGGTCTTTGCTTCATCCAGAATGCTGACATTTATCCGCCTGTCTTCCCAAGAGATTGCAGGATTTTTTGAAGGCAATGCTAATGTAATCATTCCAGAATTTGAGAGTGGCATTTGTAGATGGTCCACATTTTGCAGGCATATAGCAGAGTTGGGAGGATAATAGTTTTATAAACAAGCATCTTGGTATCCTTACCAGTGTCCCAATCCTCAAACACTCTCTGCTTCATTAAAAAATGCTGCACTTGAAGAGCTCAGATAGTGTTATATTTCAGTGTGAATGTTGACTTTTGTAGAGAGGTGGCTGCCAAGATAGCAGAAATGGTCAGCATTTTCGAACGTTACATTATTATGTTGTATTTCTTACATTGCAGAGGGATTGGTTGGTGTCTGCTGATAGAGCATGTTGATTTTCACAGTGTTCAGTGAGATGCCAAGTTTTTTGTATGCTTCTGCAAAAATGTTTAGCGTGGCTTGTAGGTCTTCTGAATGAGCACAGACTACATTATCAACAGAATATTAGAGTTCTATAAGATATGTTGTTGTGTCCTTGGTTTTGACTTTCAGCCTGTTGAGATTAAATACCTTGCCAACTGTCTGATGTGATTAGATATTGCATAATTTTCAATTATGACATCTTGGATCTTCTCAAGTAACTTCTCAACCATCTAAGAATTTCAAAAAAGGTTTTTCCCTTCAAATTTTTTTATAATTTTGTGATGGTTTCATTCTTTTAATCCTTTTGACCAATGCCTCACTTGAGCAATGGAAGTTTGTGGACACATAGCAGATTGAAACATTATTGTGTCTTTTATTGCAAATAAGTTGTAAATTAGAATAGACATTCAATGTAAACCAAAACATGTTGTTTCCTTTTAAAAGTTAATTCATTGACAGTCAACGTAATTAATTTCCCAAAATTCTTTGGGCTTGCTGGCACCATAATCTTTCTCTTGCCACACAGTTTGCTATCCAGACAGGAAGGGAATGAAATGTATTACAAACTGTAAAATGATGTTAATTAGACTGCCATTGACAAACAAATTCTTCTTTGGAACTGTAAATATGTGTTTTATGTTGCTTGAAATTGGTATGCTCTCATTCCTTCTAATGTGAACTGCATATTATTTTTTTCATGAAGTATTGTTTAATGAACACAAACATCTAGATTCTTTCCAAATAAAGAAATGAATGCCACATTCTTATTAAGTCGAGCAAATATTCTTTAAAAGTAATCTGTATTAAATGGAATTCATCCAAAGACTAAATATAATTGTAATTTGTGTCTGGAAAAAAACATGTAAATATATTTTTTTTTACACAGAAGTATGATACAAAAGGTCTAGAAATACGAGAAATGTCTTTCCAATAGAATTTCAGGGAAAATTAATCCCAGTTTTAATGTTATCCTGGTAAGAGTCTAGAGATGCTGTTTAGTAAAGAACTACCTTTTTGAAACATCAGCTAAAAGTTTAAATTTCTGTCTTAAAACATGTAAGGTTTTCATGACTTTGAAGAACGAGTTTAGACATAAGATCTTGAAAATCATGGGGCTTGACCTCTTGCCAGTCTGGGGCACTTAACAAGGTTAGGTAAAGACCAGTATATTGGCATTCAATTCAGGTCATTTTGGTAAGTAGTTCTCCAGTTAAACAGTTTCATGTTGCTGTAGATGGGGATGTGTAACAAAAAGAATAGACTCATCCTCTGAACTCGCTCTTAGATCCAGCTTTGCCAAGTGGACTTAACAACATAGAGTATCACATATTAGCTTCAGCCAATATCTGGACATAGTCATCCAGTATCTAGCTGCAGTTTATCCAATGCAACCTCTGATCTTAATTATTGCAACATATTATATAGAGAACATATATGTCAAATACAAGACCTGTGCGCCAAATCTGGTCTGCCATCTCAATATACTTACATGTATAGAGTCTTACAATTACAACCAGCCCTTTGAAGGGAACCATAAGGCTGATGTGGCCCTCGATGCACATAAGTTTGATATCCCTGATAAAGAGCTACATCTAAAAATGGCCCACCAATTTTAGTTTGTGCACAACACAACAGCAAGTCTGTTCAGTGTGACGAATCATTCTGAACACATCATTCCAGTGCTTCTTCAGCTATATTGGCTATCTTTCACACTACATAGTTACAGCAGTTTATGATGCATAACATTATTTAAAATATGGTATAAAATTATATTTGGGCTATGTGAACCATCCATGAATTTGGGCCCTGTCTCGAAGATATATGTGATATATATGTGCAAATGCAGACATCCTAAAACTTGGAAAAAAGCCCCAAATTCTAAAACACATCTGATTCCAAGAATTTCTGATAAGGGCTACTCAACCTGTATTTAAAATTCTCTTCAAGAGAACTCTAGTACCCATAAAAAAGTACAGTGCACAGGATTCCAAAAGAAGCAATTATGCCACTGAAAAGTAGAGCAAGTCTCTATAATCGTATAGGATTTCTAGACAGTTTATGAGAACTTATGAGAACTTTATAAACAAATATTGACACCGTCTGAATTAAAGTCTATGTTCAAGGTTCTTGGAAGAATGGAATTAAGTAATTTATATGTTTTTAATTATTTTTAATGTCTGTATAATGTATTTTTTACTGATTACTGTTAATGGTTTTAAATGTGTTGTTAATTTTATTGATTGTTTGGCATTGAATCTTGCTGGGCGTTGTAAGCCGCCTTGAGTCCCCTCGGTTGAGAAAGGTGGGGTAAAAATGTTGCAAATAAATAAATAAACTTTTCATGGTCTTGGCTTAGGGCCAGCCTACCCAAAAAGCCTGCTTCATGCACAAACGCTTAAGTCATTCTTGTGGTGTATTCACTAGGTTCAATAGTCTGAAATAGTGTATCAGATTATTAAGGTAAAAGGTAAAGGTTTCCCCTGACGTTAAGTCCAGTCGTGACCGACTCAGGGGGTTGGTGCTCATCTCTATTTCTAAGCTGAAGAGCCGGCGTTGTCCATAGACATCTCCAGGTCATATGGCCGGCATGACTGCATGGAGTGCCATTACCTTCCTGCCAGAGCGGTATCTATTGATCTACTCACATTTGCATGTTTTCGAACTGCTAGGTTGGCAGGAGCTGGGGCTAACAGCGGGTGCTCATTCCGCTCCCGGGATTTGAACCTGGGACCTTTTGGTCCACAAGTTCAGCAGCTATAAAGTGCCATAAAGGTTCTTCTCATGTCCTCCTGGTATGAAGAAATGATGTGCAAGGAGCGGGGGAGAAGGAGGGATTTCCCCCCTTGCCTCTCCCATCTCTTCAGGTGTTATTTCCTTGCGTCCTCCTGACACAAGGAGGATCTTTATGGCAGCAAGATGCCTTTTAATTAAATTTCAATTGGGATGGCATGTCATCCTCCCCCTCCCCAAAAAGCCCAGGTTTTTGCTGGGGAATGGGGACTAAAACCTGCACCCAAGTGGATTATTTAAACCCACTTCAGCATGGACTTTAGTCCTGTGTGGAAGCAACCGAAGAGAGATGCCTCTTGTAAGTGATACTTAGTAGCAGGCAAAAACTTTGCCTGTCTTATCTTGCATTTTGCTGGTTGAGGATAATCTTTAAGTTTTATTGCCGGTTCTTAACATTTCTAGTATTTAAAATTCTTGGTCACACTCAAGTTGACTTGTTTATTCTTCTTGTAAGAACAGTGATTTCCTTGCATGTGTGTTTCTGTTTGTAAGCTGCCCCAAGGACACAGCCCACTGAGCAGCATATAAAAACTTTACATAAATAAATTTGGCTGGCCCAAGATATTTTGTTTCCTGAGGCAAAGCAACAGATGGTTTGCAGTGTCTAAGCCTGGTTGAGATAATTTGGCACTACAGCATTAAAAGCAAATATTTCTCCCCATTCATGATAGTTAAAATATAACTATAAAGCAAACAGCTAATACTGTAAATTTCTGTTGTTTTACCCCAAATCATGTACCAAATATGGCTGTCTTACAGTCCCAAATGACATCTGCTTAACTTCCTAAGTAAACAACAACAACCTAGTGTATAACTGATTCAAAATTTGGTTTGATGGAACTGTAACTATCCATGTCAGATTTTTAAAAAATAAGGTTTCAACAGTTACATTTTGGAAACACTAAAAAAAGAATTCCTTTTAAATTGTAATTATAATGGCAACTGTAACTAGGTATTGCAGGTAAACTGATTAACTTTTTAAAAGTTACTTTCCAAACCACTACTTTTTATAAGAACATGCATGGTTCTAACCACCACCACCATTTTATTTTCATGTTATCAATCATACATTTATAGGGTGTTTCCTAATTCTCTTTCTCTATCTATCTATCTATCTATCATCTATCTTCATCATAAATTGTGCCCAGGGTCCCATCCACACTATACAAATGTGGCACTATGATTCTGCTTTAACCCTCATGGTTCCATCCTATGGTATAAGGATCTTTTGACTAACGTGGCATCTCCAATACATTTTGACACCACTTTAACTGCCATGGTTCCATACTATGGAATCCTGGAAATTTTAATTTGCTGAGCCACCATTACCTTTTTGCCAAGAAAGCTACAAATCTTGTCAAACTATAGCTTGCATGATTCCATGGAGCTAAAGTGGTGTCAAACTACATTAATTCTACAGTGTAGTAGATCATAGAATCATAGAATCATTGAGTTGGAAGAGACCATCCAGTCCAATCCCCTGCCAAGAAGCAGGAAAATCGCATTCAAAGCACCCACGACAGATGGCCATCCAACCTCTGCTCAAAAGCCTCCAAAGAAGGAGGCTCCACTACACTCCAGGGCAGAGAATTCCACTGCTGAACAGCTCTCACGGTTAGGAAGTTCTCCTTTCCTGTAGTTTGAAGCCATTGTTGCACCCTCAGAGAACTTTGCTCTATCCTTTGTTCCACCACTGATTCAAAACAAAAACAGGCACGTCACAGTTTGTCTTCTTGTTCCCAACTGCATACTGTCTGGCACCTCTGGGGAAGAAACATCTTCTGTTTCCAATATTGCTTCCTAAGAGCTGTGCCAAAGAAAATACAACCTGGCTCTAACTTCAGAATGCTTTTGCAGTTAGCCACATCATCTGAAATATTTACAATAGGGTTCACAGACATTTGCAATATATCTTTTTATCACTTATAAAGTAATTGTTCTATATCTCTAGTGTTCACTTTTTTCTTTTGGAGAATGAGAGAGAGAGAGAGAGAGAGAGAGAGAGAGAGAGAGAGAAAGAGAGAGAGAGAGAACAGAACTAGACACATGCAGTTTAAGTTTCCTATTTTCTCCTTACCATATTGTATATCCATCAATACTGATTCACAATTACACTTCACATTCTGGTTTTGTTCTGTGGAAAGGGGAGAACAAATGTATGGCATTCAGAACTTTTAATTGTCTAAGGGTCTCCTTGACATTGGCTGTTGAGACTTTTGAAATGTCAAATGAGAAGTGAAATTCTCCTTCAGCTAGTCCTCCCTTGTTTGGCTTAGCTACAGCTTGACCACCTGTTTCTGTTCAACTTGAAATCTAGCTGTTCTGGCACCGGACAATAACATTTCAGGTGGCAAGGGAAAATGAAGAGACAATGACATAAGGTAGCAGACTATTTAATCTAGCCAAATGAAAGCGGAATGTACTTCAATGTGGCAATTATACTTTTACTCATGCAACCAATCTGCAATGTTGATTTTTTTAAAATTATGACTGGAGAACAATGAAACTATGTGAAATTACTCCCCAAAACCGGTCCCCATCCCCGGATGCGTTCTCTGAGAGATTTTAGTGTTGACAGTGATGTTCCTTTCCTGCAAGAAAAAGAAGAGGACAAGTATTGATTCAAATGAATTAACAGATATTTATAAATAGTGGGTGTCTTTTAGAATGAAACAATCCTTCTTCATGGGCTGAGGCTTCTGAGGAACTCAGTATCAAACCCATAGAAATTTATTTCTATCTTCTGGTGAAAAGGAATCTCCATAATTATTCCATGTTAGCAGATACAACTCAAAGAATTTTCCTTGCCAACTCCAAATCATATCACGCACAAAAATGAACCAGACGGGTACTTTTACTTCATCATTGATTACTGGAACATGTTCATCCACATATAAGATAGGGTGGCTTAGATAACACAGAACACAATGCATGATTCACATCATTTTGTACTTTTAGATCTCACTACTGCTTCCTGTCATCCAACAACTACTACATAAGGTAGTTACTTCACAATCTAATGATGAAGCCAGTCATACATCTAGGGATTTTGGTTTACTACGTCAATTGATCAAATTAAGTCAGAGCTATGGATTGCATTATATCTTCCTGCACACATTTGTGTACTGGAGGAGAAGGCAGACTTGTGAGATGATTTCTTACATCCTTAAAATAGTCTTAGGGCCTTACTACACTGTCCTAAAAGCCAGAAAGAGCTGGGTTATTATAAGTTCCATCAGTTCCACCAATTATCCTGTACGTATGAAAAAGTAGCATATATTTCATGGTTATCCTGAAGAGCATTTGGGAGATTAAAACAGTGAGTATTAAAGGGCTCAGATAGTGAGGGGTTGGACTCTATATATGTTTTGCAGAGGACAAAGAAATTATATTTTTGCTCCCATAAATAATACATAAGGACTTACATGATGTAAAGATACCAAATCCCATTTGATCTTGGAAGTTAGATGGGTCAGCCCAGATTAGGACTTGGATGGGAGACCTCTAATGAATATCTAGTGCTAGTAGCTATATTTCAGGAGAAGGAACTGGAAAAACCATCTCTAAGTATCCCTTGCCTAAGAAATTTCTATGGAATTCATGGTGTCAGCATAAATCAATAGGTGACATACACATACATGATATTAAACCTGTCCTGGGTATCAGTGCTTTGGATTAGACATGGCAGAGGGTGTCATTATTTAAGGAAAAATTCTTTGTGCAAACATTCTTGCACACAAAAAAACCAGAGATAACTGGTTTTTATTGTTCAAGGGAGCAAGGTGAAAATATTGGCCTTGTGTGAGAGCTGACCACTTGAAATCAGTATCAAAACCCAACATCAGTCATGAAGAATTATTATTAAGGAAATTAAAGGTAAAGGTAAAGGTTTCCCCTGACATTAAGTCCAGTTATGTCTGACTCTGGGGGTTGGCGCTCATCTCCATTTCTAAGCTGAAGAGCCGGCATTGTCCGTAGACACCTCCAAGGTCATGTGGTCGGCATAACTGCATGGAGCACTGTTACCTTCCCGCTGGAGCGATACCTATTCATCTACTCACATTGGCATGTTTTTGAACTGCTAGGTTGGCAGGAGCTGGGGTAACAGCGGCCGCTCATGCCGCTCCCGGGGTTTGAACCTGGGACCTTTCGGTCTGCAAGTTCAACAGCTCAGTGCTTTAACACACTTCACCACCGGGGCTCCAACATTAAGGAAATTACATCTGTGAAAAATAGAAAAGGATAGGAACTAGCCACTAAAGTGATGCAACTGAATTAGGAGTTCTGAAGAACACAGGTGACTGGACTGAAGTCAACTATAGTCTGTATCAGGCTATAGTTAAGGAAATGGTATGGCCAACATGACAAGAGAGAATAGGCAAGAAAACTTGCTGCCTATGCTACCCACTGTAGGCACACACTTCCTTCTGCAAGCATAAGGAACAACTTAATACAAAAGAAAATGAGAAGAGAGAATTGTTCATGTCATTCCCTAAACTTACAATGAGAATCACTACAGTCTGGGAATAGAACAGATATAAACTCAGACATGATTTATCAAATAAAATCTGACCTATCACGCTATATGTTGTCTCTTTTAATCAGTCCTGGGTCTTTAATCTAGATTTCTTGCAGCTCAGACTGGGATGCTCCCCAGGCTTTTTTCACATACTATAGTTGGAGATTTGGGGGAATTGGTTTGGGAGTTACTGTGATCTTCAAGACCCCCCCAAATCAGAAATGGCAGCAGCATCTACCCATTCAATTGGTATGACAAGACTGCATGCCAATAGTACATGTCTATCAAGAATGCCCAGTGAATAATATTACGTTACAAATCTCTTCCAGCTATGTTGCTTCATTGATTCAAATCCTCTGCACATTACCTCAAATGATCCTTTGATCATATACCATCCTCAGTTTCAGGGCTTTATGAAGGGTGATTTATTTTAAGATATTTAGTGGTCAAATAGTGTGGCAACAATTCAAATACCCTGCCAAGCAAAAATAATCTGGAGGCGGAAAAAAAAGAACTCTGGCATAAGTTTAAAAAGTCAGGAGAAAGGGCAATGAGAAAGAAAACCAGACATACCCCTTTTGCCTCCCCCAACAAGCACATAACAATGTTTGATCTGTCTGCAATGTAAATGTTGTCCCTGACATATAATTATTAATTATTGCTTCCACTTGACAGAGTTCTGCCCAGTGTTTAACATTTGTCATTTGTTCTGAGACAGCCCTATAGATACAGCTGAAGCCAACACCTATGACATTTTAAGGGCTGGGTTTCAAGATTGGTACGATGAAGTGGAATGACATTTAATTACTTATGTGCAGTCATTCACTCTGGCTAATTATGATCCCTGGAGTTTAGTCATCATATGTAATTAACTTTTACTTTCATAAAAGCTTAATGTGCTGCAAAAGCAATGATAGCAGGGAATGTTACATTTTAGAATTACTGACAGAATCCAAAAAGAAGTCTCAAAGACAATATTTTCCTCTGTTCCCACTGCCATCTGCTCTTAAACAGTGTCATTTGTTAAAAACATAAAGATAGCACTGTTACCAATATTCGTGAATTTGTCCGTGCCAGTCTTTGCAATAGGAGAGGCAAAGGACTTTATTTAGCCACTGAGAAATTGGGATAAAACATGCAAAAAGGAGAGGGAGAAATTTAGTTGAAAAAACCCACCTGGATTTCTCCTTTTTCCTATCTTTTGGGTCCTTCTATTATTTCTTTATTACATTTACCCACTCCTAAAATGGAACAATGTTTTACTAGAATCCACATCTTAGTGCACAGATTTTCTTTTCCAAAACAATTCTCTATCATCACACATTTTAATAAATTATTTCCAAGACGAGTAAAATAAACAGTTAACTGGTGGAATCTGGTGACTTTGTTTCAGTGTGATGTTGGATCTGTCCCAGAATCTAGTTCAGACCTTGAAGAAGTCCAAGTTTCTGAACTCTACGCCCAAAATAGATTGAAAATTTCCAATAGTTCCATTTAATTTTGGACTAAACTCCATAATTTATTTATCATACTGATGTAGGGGCTAATACTTGCCACAGCCTGAAAACATAAAATGAAACTTTGTTCTAGGTAAGAATACATATATTGGGTGGATTTATATTAAAATGTGAATTATTATTTCTCTTATCAATGTCAGTAGTACTACATCACAACATTTTTCATCTAGATTAGCGGCATTATTACTGTACTCTACCCCTTGCCTCATGATTGGTTTATCAAATTTTAAAAAATAAATACAATCTGTTGTACTACAATGGTACATTATGATATAATATCATGGCAACACAGTAGCAAACAAACAAAAATCAGAAATGAGAAGGGACTAAAGGGGTTTAAAACTACTAGAAAAGTTGTGTTCCTCACCTGAACACCAAAAGTAGTCTGAGGCTTCTGTACCAAAGATTTATTTGGTTATCCTTGAGGGTGGGATCACCTGACTATAAATCTCTTCTCTCCAGGTTGTGTGGAGGTCTCATGGCAATGGTCAGGAACCCTCCAGAGTTCTGTAGCCGCCACTATGGTGACAAATAACAGCCTAGTTACATCCTATCACATTTTTCCTGCACCACAGAGCCCTGCATCATGGAGCCCAGGGAAAATGGAAAGACAACATAGACCTATGTGGAAAGCTGTACAAGTTTGAATTAGAACCAGTCCAACTGCCCATACCAACTCTAAAGTTTGGGGCTAGTCCAAAGTTTTAAGAAAACTTCAAAACATTCCCCAACTTCTGCTAATGCAAGGTAAAATTAAGCTAACATGCTTTACCCCATGTTAGAGGCTGGAAATCCCTGAATGTTGTGTAGATGTCTAGTACCAACCTCTGGCCCAGTTTGGAGTTTCTTGCCATGTAGACTGACCCTTGGTGGGCAAACTGTGAGACAGATTTTTTCTGAACATAAAAGAACTGAAACAGACCTTTTAGGCTTTGTCACTTTATAAGAAAGAAAGAATAAAATCCATACAGAACCTTGAATCAGTTGTATCTAGACAGCATTTGGAGCATAGCAACATTTCAGGTTCAATCATGGATTCCTGGGACAGTTGTGTGTGACACACCTATTGTTATTTTTTTCATTTTCTAACATTACAGTCTTCATAGTACCCTTCAGTTTATTCAGTGCATGAAATACCTCTTCCAGACTTAAGAAGAGGCATAGCATTTTAAATTGCATAAATACTAATTGGGCAATTCTCTATATGGGTACCTATCTATGTGCCTATGCCTACTCCCAATTAGTTCTGTCAATCCTCACCCCACATGTTTTTTGAATGCTTACACTTGAACTATTAGACTCTTGTTAATGTCTTTAAACTTTTATGGTCAATCAAATGAATTTTACTGATAATCATCACAGCTACCTGATTTGGTTTGAGGAAAACATAAATGGTTTAAAATTCTCAATATGTTGACTATGTAGATCTTTTTTGAAAGCAGGTAGCTGGATCACAGAAGTATAAATAAAAGCAACAAATGAAATATGAAGAGATCCTGGATACCAACCTAATAGATAGGTAGGTAGGTAGGTAGGTAGAAAGAAATCTTACATGCATTATCATGCAAACAGGGCTGGTCCATTATTTTTGTTGCCTGAAGCAGAACAGCAAGTGCCAGTACAATAACAACAAAATAAAAACTCTTAGCTGTCCTTTTATGACATCTCAAATCTGCTGCCTTACATATTGGTTTCACTCTACTTAATGCAAGTGCTACCCTTCTGTAAATTTTCCTTCCTTCACAATTCATAGGTGCCTCTGAAAACTCTTGAGTAGAGTGGAATCATTTTGCACATTAAACAGTTAACTCTGCTTGAGAAATTCACTCAATTGGCATTGTGAAACACATATCCTCATTTAGCCTTTCCAGCCCAATGCATGGACTGGATCCTAGCCATCTACCAGGGTTTTTTTTTTTCATTTCCCAAACATCTCAGGGCAGTTCCTGGCTCAAAACAAAATAACCCACAAATATACACTGCAATGTCTCTTTCCAGAAAACACATGTGCAATGAAATGCAAAATATCACGTGGGTTTCATTAAAGCTACATGAAAGCCTTCAGGACCCTAAAAGCATTCCTCATTGAGATGAATGGATCAATTTCTCTCTTTCTACCAATGAACACAGAAAAAGCGTAAAATTGGTTCATTGGTAAATCCACGCAGAAATGAAACAGGCAAGAAGTAGACTGATCTGTCCATTCAAATGAGGGATAATTAATAAAATTAGGTGGTAGGGGTCATGCAGAAACAAGCCAACAATTAGATGCAGCATCCCAGTACTTCATCTTAAGATGGTAAGTTATTTCTATTAAAGGAACCTCTGGTGTACTTAATAACTGATGGGGTTCAGGGAAATAACTGGTGATTATTTTTTGCTTCTGGTTTATTTATTTACAGTATTTATATTCTGCCCTTCTCACCCCGAAGGGGATTCAGGGAGGATTACAATGAACACATATATGGCAAACATTCAATGCCAACAGACAAACAACATATATAGACAGACACAGAGGCATTTAACTTTTTTTTCCAGCTTCACGATTCCGGCCACAGGGGGAGCTGTTGCTTCACTGTCCACTAGTGGCTGTACTTCCTCATTCCTTTCCTCGTGTTTTTCTGGCAGTTTTTATGATGATGTAAATTAGTTAAATTAGCCTCCCGCATAAAGCGTACCTAAATTTCCCTACTTGACAGAAGCAACTGTCTTTCGGGGCTGCATAGGTCAACAGCAAGCCGGGCTATTTAATGGTTGGGGGCTTAACCCGACCCGGGCTTTGAACTCATGACCTCTCGGTCAGTAGTGATTTATTACAGCTGGTTACTAGCCAGCTGCACCACAGCCTGGTTGTGTATTATGGAAAGCTCCCTGCAGATACCTGGTACTGGTAGCTGTCATTATCCTAGAGTTGTTAAAGGTATGGCAACTTCTTTTTTTTTTAATTTTTTTTATTAGTGCTTTCAACATATAAATAAAATCACACCAATGTAGGATGTGGAGGGGAGGGGGGTGGGGAGAAAATCCGAAAAAGAAAGAGAAGGTAGGGAAAGAAAGATATCTATCTATATCTATATCTATATCTATATCTATATCTATATCTATATCTATATCTATATATATATATATATATATAGATATATATATATATAAATCTATTTGAATATATATCTATATATACCGGTGGTGCCAACAAACCTAATCATTCGAAGAGATAAGAAGAGAGGGAAAAGAAAAAAAGAAAAAGAAAAAACAAAAAACAAAAACGAACAACATCGATCCAAGAGCAAATAAAAATATACAAAGACAAATACGCAGATTTTAGCTTAAAATTGACTTCCATCTTTGCACAGTGTCCTATACCACAATAAATCACAGAGTTTTGTTCTTTCAACCTTTTCCATCTGGTGTCCTTATTTTATATTTTTCCATTTATATACATGTTCTATTCTTTTATGAGGTTCCCCCCCCCCTTTAGACTTTTATTCCACTCTAGATAATTACCTTATGTTCTTTTTCTTTCAAATAGTTTATTACCAATTCCCAGTTTGTCTGTTTTTTTGGTCTCCCTTGTTTGTTTTGTAGCAAATAAGTTAATTTATCCATATTCATCACATCCCAGATCTTTGTTAACCAACAACTTACATCCGGTATTTCTTTGTCTTTCCAGACTCTGGCAAAGTTCATTCTCGCTGCGGTGGTGAGATAATTAAAAGGGATCTCCTTGTACCAATCTTTTTCTATATTTAACATCCCCAAGAGGAAATATTTTGGATTCAGATCAATTCTAATCTGCAACATCTTTTGAATTCTTTGGTGCACTTCTTTCCAGTAGGACATTGCCTTTTTACATGTCCACCAACAGTGAAAAAAGGTCCCCACTTCTTCCCCACACTTCCAGCATTTATTTGATGTCTTATTGTAAAATTTTGCAATCTTTTGTGGCGTCCAGTACCATCTGTAAAACATTTTTATCCAATTTTCATTCATATCTGTAGCATATGTAAATTTGAGTCTAATGTTCCAACTTTTTTCCCATTCAGCCAATTGTATCGGTTTCCCAAAATTTTTTGCCCATTCTGTCATACACACCTTAATTGGTTCGGTTTCTGTTTCCCATTCCAGTAATTTTTTGTAGATTTTCGATATTGTCTTCTTTTCCAATTGCATTATCTTGTCCCAAAAATTTTCTTTGTCCTCGAATCCTAATTTTTTATCTTTATTATAATAGTCTCTTAGTTGGATGTACTGGAGCCATCCTATGTTTTTGAATTCTTTACTTAACTCTTCCTGGTTTTTCAAATTGTAAGAATTATTTTCCCTAATTAATAAGTCTTTATATCTTGGCCAGTTTTCCATACCCATTTCCCTTCTTTGGCAAGCTTCTAACAGGGATATCCATAACGGTGTTTTTACGTATAGTCTTTTCTTGTATTTATCCCATATTTTCAACAGTGATGATCGAATAAAATGATTCCCAAATTTTTTTTCTATTGATTTTTTGTTATACCATAAGTATGCGTGCCACCCTGATCTTAAGTCCGCCCCTTCTAATGCTGTGATTTTTGTTTTTTGGAGTGTAGCCCAATCTTTTACCCACATTAATCCGCAGGCGTCATTGTAGAGTTGGAGGTTTGGGAAGCCTAGCCCCCCCCCTTTTTTTTCTCATCCATCAAATATATTCTTTTAATTCTTGGTTTCTTCCCCATCCATATAAATTTACTCAAATCCTTATTCCAACTTTTGAATCTTAGGGCGTTTCTTATGATTGGGATATTTTGGAAGAGGAATGTCATTTTTGGTAATATAGTCATTTTTATTGCGGCTATTCTCCCTAGTAATGATAATTTTAAATGTTTCCACTTTTCTAATTGGCAACTTCTGACTCACAGTGGCTGGAAAACATTACGAAAGGGAAAATAATGATTCAGTCGTCCAATTAATAAATTCAATTAATTTTATTCAGCTTGAATAAAGCTGAGGGTTTTCCTATCCTTTCACAGGAGGAGAGTCACACAACCATATTGAAATAGTAACCTTATTTGGGAATAGGAGAGTTTCATTTGTAAATTACTTAGCACTAAATCATTTAATTAACTATTAAAAAGAAGATGGAATGTTTGAACATCATTGCAGAGGCATTTCTTTTCAATGCTTCTACCAACAATAGTCTCTTAGAAGATTTTGCAGTTTCTATGGACCTCAGTTGGAGCCTCTCCTCTTCCTAGAGCTCAGAAGAAGAAGAAACCTTGGAAAATACATTTACCAGAATCCCCAGAGTCAATGCTTAACACTGAGCCCCAAAAAATAACTTCCTTTTCCAACTTGAATTCAACCCTCCTTTGGCTAGGGCCAGTTGGTGGCATCTGTATGAATGTAGCAGTTAATCCAGAGTTTAATTTTAAAAGATGCCGAAAGCATTTACAAAATAGATCCAGAATGGTTGTATGTCTTTCGGGCTGTGTGGCCATGTTCCAGAAACATTCTCTCCTGACGTTTCGCCCACATCTATGGCAGGCATCCTCAGAGGTTGTGAGGTAACATACCTCACAACCTCTGAGGATGCCTGCCATAGATGTGGGTGAAACGTCAGGAGAGAATGCTTCTGGAACATGGCCACACAGCCCGAAAGACATACAACAACCCTGTGATCCTGGCCATGAAAGCCTTCGACAACACATAGATCCAGAATGTTGGCTAGTCCCTTTAACATTCAAACTAAAGATGTGCCTACACTGTAGAATTAATTCAGTTTGACAACACTTGTAGTCTTACAAGGTCTTTATCTTTTTTTGCCAAATGTTGCTAGTGTCTCATCAAACTGCAGATCCCATGATTCTAAAGCATTGAACCATGGCAGTAAAAATTGTATCAAATTGCATTAATTCCAAAGTGTAAATGCACCCTTAGATGCCAAACAGTTTCAGCAATCCACTAACACGAAAACAAATAGCTACCATTGTCCTTGGTGAGTAATTTGGTTTTATCCTCTTAAGATGTCTTTATTTTTATTTTACAATGTAATTACAAACCTCAAGTTTGCTTTCACAGGCATCTCCCTTGTTTCTCGATGGTTCTATTTTGGCTTGCTATTTGTCAGCAGTTACATCTGAATTACATTAGACTATGACTCATGAGATCAGGGTTCAAATCCCTGCTTGTCCATGGAATGCCACTGGCAAACCTTGGGCAATTCACACACTCAGTCTCAGAAAACCCTGTGGTGTCCTTAGGGCTGCTATATGTCAAAAATGACTTGAAGGCATACAGCAATAACAGACTTCTGAACTCCCTATGAAAGGAAGGAGAGATGTATGAGGAATTAGCTCAAACAAGATTTTTGGTTTAGTGACTTTACCCAATTCTGCTTGTTGGACAGAAGATGGAACAAGACACAGTTTATAACCAGATGGTTATACCTCTCCACGTTCATAAGCATATCTTGAAGGAAAGCAAATGTTTTAGATAATATGCAGAGACCTGAAAATTGTATTTTGGATGCATATACATATGCTTTATTTCATCTTATTAGTCAATCAATCAAAACTTTTTTATGGTCTGTTACCAGCACAAAGAGGGGCACAACATAATTCCCTAAGGAGGGAAACACAAAAGAGATTAGAACAGTTTTTTTTAAAAAAGAAAAAAAAGTACTGTTTAAAGACATGTTTAACAAAGCAGTTATGGGACCGGGGGGGGGGGGGGATCTGATAGGAGGGGTCAAAACACTAAGGGGCCACTAGAGGGAGATGGAGGGGCACATTACAAGTCCAGGAACACCTCAGCTACAAGAGGTTGCTGCAGCCGCACACTCATCAGGGTGCTGCCCTGCGGAGTCAATCATAGTCCATCAAATTTTAAGGGCTGCAGCGCAGAACCTAGCAACACTGTAAGTTATTGTAGTGCTAGAGTCCGAGAGCAGCAGGCTGGTATAAAATTTTCTGGTGTGCCCTGGGTATTTAAGAAGCCATGGAGTTATGAAACTAGTTCTAATGTCTCTGTAAAACATGTATTGAAGGAGCACATGTTCAGTTGTTTCTGTGTATCCGGACTCACATGGGCATAATCTCTCCTTGAAGGGGGTCTTTTGATATCTCCCCTCCAATACAGCTGATGGGAGGGCATGGCATCTTGCCAGGGTGAAAGCCCTTCGGTGTTTGGGCACCTCCAGGTTTGTTAGGTATTGTTGTAGCTCAGCCATCACTGTCTGTTTCTCAGCAGGAGCTGGAGTTTGAATTCGATTTCGGGCCCATGAAAGACTTGGACCGAAGCCTGTTAACTTTGCAGGTGCTCGAAGTTGTAGTTACAGAGGACCCGTTAATTGGGGAACATCCCGATGATCAGTCAAGGTTGGATCAGCCAGATGTTGTGGTTGCAGAGGAGTGTGTTGATTTTGACTGGAGAAAGTCCTTCAAGGGGGAAAGGAATAGCAGTGAGGGTGAGAGAAGAAGTCAACATTTGGCTCTCAGATGCACTAATGAGGAAGGTTCTCATGTGAAACTCTGCCCGTCTTAATTCTCACTGTGCTATAGCCTTGGAAACTCTTTAAAGGTGTGTTGCTCCGTGTTCTCTGTCAACTTTGCCATCCACGGAAGAAGAATCTATGTTCCAGTACCTTGCTCCTTGTTTGCCTTGTTCCAGTGCCAGTTTCATGTCTTTCAAGCCGTGTTCATGCCTTGTGACTCTCGAGTATACCTTGCCTTGTTAACTTTGGTTCCACGATTCCTGGTGTTTGCTGCCCATATGGATTACAGCTTTTGGATTTCCAGTGTCTTGTTCCTGTTCCTTGTGGCTTCCGGCTGTTCCTGCTCAGACAGCGAGTGTAGCTTAACTCTAGCTTCTTGGTGGAACTAACAAGTTCCGTTTGTGGATTACAACTTTGAAAGACTTTTTTGGACTTACCTTTAAACAGTTAAGGACATGATATTATGGACTATTTACCCTACTGACTTTAAACGCTATTTGCTTGCATATATATATCTTTCAATAAACTGCTTTGCTTATGATCCTGGCTCCAGTGTGGTTTTCAGGGTGCCCTCGCAGCCTTGGGGTGTAACAGGTATGCCATGGAGGTGGTGAGGTATCTGTTAGCTTCACTAACACTAAAGGCTGGGGTGCAGGCTATTAACCATTCTTCACGCAGTAGAAGATATTGGCAGTTATTTTACAATACAGTTCTCTAACATAAGGGTGCTTTATTTTGTCACATTTGCAGTGGCAACAGAGTCCTAATTTGGAAAAATAAAATAAACAAGGAAGAGACATTCACACCTCTCTGGTTCCTATTCTGAATCATTTGGGGCTATTTATTCTTCCATGAACAGTAGCTGTGCCTTGAGCTGCTGTTATAGATTGCTGTCTTGATCATGTAAGACGTAGTGTCATTTGTTGATGCCATACTATCTAAACAAAAGAGCCAGTTTGTTTTGCTCTTGCCAGATTAAGCCATTTTTATTTTGCAAAGGTGAAGAGTTTCGGCAGGCAAAGATTTTCAAACAGCAAGAATATACTGCAGAAGATGGGATCATAGAATGTGCAAGCTTAACTCGTCCCCCCAAATCCTCTTTGCTACAGTATGGCAGTTACAACACTCATAAATCAAACTTGGACACCATCTATTTATATATGTATTCTTTTGTTTCAGGGCTAAATGGTGGAGTATGTTTCCACATGATATTTACTCTTTATGACAGCTTGTTCCTTCCATCAATAATACTTGCCATAACTGCTTTCCCAGCTTTCCTGGTATTGATTATTTATATTAGCTTTTTGCTGCTAGGGGTTATAGTTTGTAGTCTGCATCTGGATTCTTTATTTGTACATCTCCTAAGGAAAATTGGGAGAAGGAAAGCATGCACTATCATTTTAATTAGGTTTCTAAGTATGTATCTTCACTGCAGTTTGACACCATTTTAACAACTTCATCATATAGGGCTAAATTTGGCGACAAATGTCAATCTAGTCCTGGTCATCCACAGAGCCGGCCAGCTCTGATCACATGATGCCATGCCAGCTCTGTGGTGAAGGAGGGCGGAACCAGCATGCCGTTGCCTTGGCAACATGGGAGGCTTCCCCGTTGCCATTCCTGCAATGGGGGAAGCCGTGCACTCCATGTACACACCATGCCTCCCCTGTGTGATGTGCTGCTGGAGGAGCCTGGCGAAGCGGGGCATGTGGCAGTGGCTACCCGACACCCAGCAGTGAACCAAAGCACCGCCAAGAGCAGCCGCCAAAGGTATGTTAAGGTTTAACTCTCATGGTTTAATGTTATGGTTGCAAAAAATATTCTTTGATCTCTTTGTGATTTATCCTGTTAAAGCACTACAAGGATTGGATCCTGCATTTAGGGTGTGCAGGTCAGCAAAAAAGCATACTGTTTTGGGTCCCGTTTTTGTCTGGCCCATTCTGTTTTCTGGGAAATTCCCAAAATCAGGAGGGTGGTGTAGTTTTTGGTCCAGTAAGATTTGGTCCATTGGTGCCAATGGGGAAAATTTAGAGGCTCGTTTCTCTGTCATTTTTAGGCCTATCAGGATAAAACTTACTTCAGTTGTAAACCATATTTACAACTGCAAGCCTGCCAAGTTTCTGAATGTTTTCACCAATCCACTGATTTTTGAAGAAAAATAAAAAAGTTTTTGAAAATTGGAGTCCCAACCAGTGCGCACCACAAGAGGGAGGAGAATGGACATAGTCAACCAGGCCTCTGATTGGCTGAGAAAGAAACATGAGAAAGAGAGAGAAAGAAATACCTAAACTCCCATTATGTTCCAGGAAGGGGCGCAGAGGCCCCTTTAATGCCCATGCTGTGCAAAGTGCTGCTGAGAAAGTGAGTTCCCAATGGGGCCCTCTATGGAGGAGAGGCCGAGGGTCCTGCCCTTTTCTTTTTTTTTCTTTCTATTTTCCAGCCTCAAGGGGGTGCTCCGCCAGGATGGGGGGGGGGCTTTGGGAAGGGAATGGATGAGGTTGCCGGGAAAGAAAAAGGAGGACAAATTGCCAGGTGTCCACTCTTGCCTGATTTGTGAGGCCACCCACATGCCATAGCCTCCACCTCAGGTAGTGTGTCACTCAACCCCTTAGCCTCCATTAGACAAAAGATCTGGCTACTTGTGATAGATTTAAATTAAGGATTTGGCTGGGTCCTGGCTGGTTTGTTTTTGGTGATCCAGCTTCCAGATAGCCAAATTTTCTCAAATCCTGAATCAACAAATTGATTCCTGCACACCCCTATCATTTACCAACCCCCCTTTCTCTCTCTCTCTCTCTCTCTCTCTCTCTCTATATATATATATATATATATATATATACACATACAGTAGAGTCTCACTTATCCAACACTCGCTTATCCAACGTTCTGGATTATCCAACACATTTTTGTAGTCAATGTTTTCAATACATTGTGATATTTTGGTGCTAAATTCGTAAATACAGTAATTACTACATAGAATTACTGCATATTGAACTACTTTTTCTGTCAAATTTGTTGTATAACATGCTGTTTTGGTGCTTAATTTGTAAAATCATAACCTAATTTTATGTTTAATAGGCTTCTCCTTAATCTCTCCTTATTATCCAACATATTCGCTTATCCAACGTTCTGCCGGCCCGTTTATGTTGGATAAGTGAGATTCTACTGTATATATATATGTCACATGTTTTGGTAACATGATCACCGTGCTTTCATTATTCTTTCCTTATTGATTAAAGAGACTTTTAAAAAATCCTGTTTGTTAATAAGATTAACTGAAAACACCCTCATGACAGGCAATAGAATAGATCAGTTTAGTATGAACAAATATATTTTAAAAGTAATGTTAGCAGTACAATTCAAAATGTTTAATTCTGTCTAGTATGAAACCAGCCAGCATTCTGCACTCTGGTGAGAAGCTACTATCTCTGTGTTACTATGTCACATGTTTCTATAATGAAATCTCTCCTATTAGATCCACAACAAAAAGAAATCATTCTGCTCAAAGTTATTCCTAAGAACCCAAGGCTTTGCAAGTGTTATGGAACAATGTTAGTGGAATTGGGTCTTTGTGGAACTGAAAGGCCTTCTAAAAGAACATGGCACTTTCCCCTCGCTCCATAACAACCACATTAATAGAATAACAGTTTACATCTGATTTTGTTTTGTTTAATTTAAACTTAAATTGATGGCCTAACTTTGCACTGTTGAAGACAATCCCAAGCATTCATTTCCTGGGTTTCAATTTCATTCTAAACTGGCATCCACTTAACATCATCAGCTCCTTTTGCTTTTAACTGAATAAAGGTCAAATAATCAGACATCTAAAAGGACAGCTCATTTATCATCCTTTGATAAATGTGTCAGTAGCTAATCTTTAGCACTGGATAGTTGCACCACACAATGAAAGGTTAATAGATTCAAAGCATTGGATTTACCACAACAAGGATGTAATGATGACTCTGGACAGAATTTTCAATTTTCATTCACTTACATGGAAAGATTTCTATATGGAGAGGCTTTCATGATTATACTGTGCATATTATCCTGGTAAATTACATCATATTGAGGTCAATAATCACACTTTAACAATTATTATATCAGCCACCATCTATCTACTATCTATCTCTTAGCTATCTTTCTAATCTATCATCCCCAAGTATAATACATGCCTATTTGCTAAGCATACTCTTTTCATCAGGGGCATGGCTTTGTAGGCAAAATATCTAATTTTTGTTTTACCAGCAAAACCAAATATTTGCTATTTTTTTCCAAGAATTCTTTCTCTCTTTCCATCCATTCATCTCATTTTTTCATAAACATGTTAGAATGAGTCCTAACCCTTTTGGATTCAAAGCCTAGTCTTTAGTGACCTAGTCCAACACTCAAACTACTGCACCATAATAACAACAGCTAGCAATAATAATTACATTCACACAATTGTGCTATATTCTTATGCGCATTCACAGATAATTTCGGTCAATTTCAGTTACTGTAGCTTTTTTGCAACTACGTGTACATAAAATTGTAGCCTCAATTATTGGCACATCTTTAGATAGCAAGCATGGTGTAGTGCAAGGGTTCTCAAACCACAGCCCGCAGGCCGGATATGGCCATTCAAGGTCATTTACCCAGCCCTAATTTATGCTAAATTTATCCTAAATCTTAGATCCAGGGTTGCCCTGACTCTAAAATAACTTGAAGGCACACAACAACAGTAATCCTAATTAACTTGACTATCTAATCAACCAAAAGCAGGCCTACACTTCCCATTGAAATACTGATAAGTTTATGTTGGTTGACACTGTTCTTAATTTTAAATATTGTGTTGCTTTTTCATGGATTTTCCCCCACTACAAATAAAATATGTGTAGTGTGCATAGGGATTCATTCATTTTTTTCCAAACTATAACCCCCCCCCCCAGACAACAGTCTGAAGGATTGTGAACCAGCCCTCTGTTTAAAAAGTTTGAGGACCCCTAGCGTATTGTTTTAGTGTTACACTACAACTTTGAAGATCAGGGTTTGAATCCCTGCTTATGTTATAGGTTGTAGAAATAAATAAATATAAGCTTTACCACAGTTTCTGAACCAATATATACCCTGCAGTATAATATTTTTTAAACCGTTTGTCTCAGCAGCAAGCTAGAGACAGCAGCCAATCAGAATCCTGGCTCCTGGATTGCTCAGCCAATCAGCTGTCGACACATGCCTTTCCAGTCAACCCATTATATAATGGTGTCCTTTTACAAATCTCCACAACTTTGTCATAAAAACCCACTGGATGATCTTGGGAAAGTCAAACTCTTTCAATCTCAGAGGAAGGCAGCAGTAAATCCTTTCTGAACAAATCCTGTGATAAGTTTGTCATAAGTCAGAATTTATTTGAAAGCAATCAATAACAGGTGGGTACTGGAAATAGATCTACAAATCAGTACTGCCAATTTGCATGTAAATCTATTGTTACCTGAATGTGTGAATAGGGTTGTAGTAAGATCCCATGTGTATTTCTGTAACTGGAAGGACTGAAACCCAGTATGATATTAATAGAAAAAAGTTATCATGCTAGTATCCTATGGAACTGATTGAAGTGTCCAGATACAACCACAAGAGAAGTTGCATCTATAAGGCTTCTGGTTTATACCCCAATGCTTATCAGTGACTGTTTCAGTTTGTTGGAGAGGAACTGGAAAAAGCAAACAGGACAAGATACCTCCTTGCACAACTTAGAAAAGATAGAACTATTCACACAAATTGGTTGTATGAACTTGTACTGGATCTTAGTTGACAAATGTCAAAGCAGTGAGTGGAGCACAGTGTGTCTGCTATGAAATGGAAAGGATTACTAAATGGAGGTTGATGACCTTGATAACTTTAGGTACTATACACTGGAGTAATAAGTATAAATACTGAAAAGCATTGGACCAAAACTGGCATGTTGATATATGACATGAAGGTGAAGAGGACAAGTACTTCACATTAGTAGCCATTAGTCAAAATAATAAAAAGTCTTATAGTTTCTGAGTAAGCGTTTATATGCCAATTTGTATTTAACAGCTGGATCAGCTTGTTAAGGTCGATTTACACCACCACATTAAAGTGAGATTAATATCATAGCATTCACTGAATGCTGACAAACAATTTTTATGTTCACTTACATACCCTTAACCAAGCGGTTTTTGAAGAACACCAGAATAAAGTGTTTGCATATGAAAAACAACTCTTGCAGTTAGAAGGTTTATTGCAAAGCATTCATTATTATATAGTAAGTAATGCCATGGCATTGAAATTTAGAAAGTGTTTTTTTGTTTTGTTTTTATGGTTTTTGGGAATGAATGGAAACAGAAGAAGTGGATTGCAGCAGACTGAAGTTTAGATAACATTATCATTGGATCTCATGGAAACATGGAGTTGTTGGCAAGATGACTACTAGACCACGACACCATAATAACCTCTCCTCTGTACAGTTGGTACACCTAGGCTCTTATTAGCAGCCTTAGTGACCTTCGTTTAACAGACCATATTCACAAAAGTCACTCATAACAGTCCTGTGCTTACTGCTTACATCTTAGTTTACACTGATTTTATTCCATTGAGCTCAAGATAGTTCATATTTCTCATCTCCTTCTAGCTTATCCTCACAACCTAAGGAAGAAAAGGAGAAAATGGGCATATGGCCTAGCACAAGGATCTGCAGGAAGATGGCATCTCTACTGCATATGGAGACTTCTGGGGAGAGGATTTGAATAAAATTTAGGCATAAAGATGTAACTTTTGAGTGGTTTCAAATTAAGTTAACATGTAGAAAATATTCTAAGCCATATTCCAAAGTTTCTTGTTTTATTGTCTTGTATATTTGATGATATTTATTATTTTGCTTTATTAGTTTTAGTAGTATACCTGGATAATATGTTATTTAATGTTATTGCATCCTTTTATTTTTGCATTACTCCATCCTTCCCCTGCCTGCCTGTGTATATTTTAAATTGTTAGGCAAGTACCTTGAACAACTTTACTGTTATTATATGCATTCATGTAGTCTCCTCACTTATGGTAACCCTATAATGGGGTTCTCTTGACAAGATTTATTCAGAGGAGGTTTGACATTGTCTTCCTTTTCTGCTCAGACAGTGGGATGTGACCAAGATCACTCTGTGAGTCTTCATGACTTAGCATGGATTTGAACTATACTCTTCTCTTCTTCTAGTTCCGCTCTCAAAGCACTAAATTATCCTTGCACTTGAAATCTTCAACAAATTGGGGCACAAATACAGAATTAAAATTTTGATGTTACCACAAATTCTGGTTCTAATCACATGGTAGGTAGTTTACTAAAAGGACAAGATGTTAGCTTGACCTCTCTTGGGTTGAGAGGAAAAACTAACCACAAAATGGATGACTTCTTTCCACAGAAAACATACTCATAAGGAAAATAATTCCTCCAATGTGATTATCATGATATGGCACAATTTAAAAACCATTGTTCAGGAAACATCGTTGGAATGTTTTCTTGGAACTTGCAATTTCATGATTCCAGTTTGGGGAGCTACTGAATAAACATAATTGTATCCATGAATCCAGGGTAGGAATTATGTTTTCCCCAGATGCTGTTGAACTGAAGCCCCAGTCCTTTTATTGGAAGTACCGTATATACTCGAATATAAGCCAACCCGAATATAAGCCGAGGCATCAAATTTTACCACAAAAAACTGGCAAATCATTGACTCAAGTATAAGCCGAGGGTGGAAAATTTCAGAAATAAAAATAGATATTAAAAATTACATTAATTGAGACATCAGTAGGTTACATGTTTTTGAATATTTACATCAAGCTCTAATTTAAGATAAGACTGTCCAACTCTGATTAAATCATTATTCTCATCTTCTTCAATGTAAATGTGCTTATTAGGCTTGATCGATCCACGAAAAATTTGATTCTAAACTCGTTTCAAAACTAGAGGGGGGCAGCGTTTCGTTTCTGAAGGTATTTCCGAATTTTGCCCCCCAAAAAATTCGAAATTAACGAAAATTTGTTATCTTCAAAATTAATTCGTTAATGGCGGACGCGCATGCGCAATTCCCAAAAACAGCACAGAGGGAGAGGACTTTACAGGACTCTCCCACCCTCATTTTTTGAGTGATCTTCTTCAAACTTGGTACAGTGGTAGAACACATTTAACACTGATAGCTCACCAAAATTTGGAACGTTTCCCTTATCCTCTGATTTTTGGTGAATTTTCATAGCTTTTATAATAAACCATTTTTTAATAATTGCAGAAATCTGTTCCTGGTTTGAAAGTCTTATTTCCTGTTAAATTGGGTTGTCTTTACTGTGAAAGTCATTGTTCTACTTCAGAAACTTTGTTTTTGTGGCTGAAATTTTGTTAAATTGGTGTGTGTGTGATATATATATAGTCCCTGCATATGTGTGTGTGTGTTTGTGTGTGTGTGTATATAGGTAAAGGTAAAGGTATCCCTTGACGTTAAGTTCAGTCATGTCTGACTCTGGGGGTTGGTGCTCATCTCCATTTCTAAGCCCAAGAGCCAGTGTTGTCCATAGACACCTCCAAGGTCATGTGGCCGGCATGACTACATGGAGTGCCATTACCTTCCCGCCAGAGCGGTACCTATTGATCTACTCACATTGGCATGTTTTCAAGCTGCTAGGTTGGCAGAAGCTGGAGCTAACAGCGGGCACTCACTCTGCTCCCGGGATTTGAACCTGGGACCTTTCGGTCTGCAAGTTCAGCAGCTCAGTGCTTTAACACACTTCGCCATCGGGGCTCATGTATATATAATATACATACACATACACACAATGTGGAGAATATGTGGAAAGGTAGATAGATAAGTTGGGAGCCACAGCGAAGGCACCTTCCTGGGAGCAAGGTCTAATAATAATAATAATAATAATAATAATAATAATAATAATAATAATAATAATAAATCCCTTACAATATCCAAGATGGGTCACTGCTACAGAATCTTGGGAGGTTTAGTTGGTATGGTACCATTATTGGCAGAGAAAGCCAAGCTGTAGGAGTTGAAATCCAATCATTTATCCTCCCTATAGAATCAATTTTATATGCATTTTTAGCTACAGAAAAGCTAAAATCAGGACAGTAAAAGAACAACACCCAGAAAATGGGAATTCCAGACAGGAAACAATCAGGGCCAGCTAATACCTCCCAACAAAGGATTCCCCCAGGTAGGAAGCAGCCAGGCTTTGAAGCTGCAAGGCTATTCAATGCTAATCAAGGTGACCAATTGCAACATTCACACTTGCCTCCCACAGACAAGAGTTCTTTCTCCCACCCTGGACCTTCCACAGATATATAAACCCCACTTGCCTAGCTTCGCACAGACGTCAAAACCTCACCGCCGGGCCCCTCTCTGTCTCTCTCGGTCTCTCCATTCCCGGCTCCATCCGCCGCCTTCCCGCCTCACAGAGAGACACCAGGCCTGAGCTGAGGCGAGGCGGCGGCGGCGGCGGCCATTTCCCCCCTCCGTCTTCCTCCTCCTCCTCGGCCTCCTTCCCCCTCGCCCCCTCCCATTGGCTGAGCCCGTGACGCCCCTTTTGCTGAGGGGCAAAAGGAAAGGGCCTGAATGGTGGGAGTTTGGGTGATATGCAAAAGCTTTTTTTTCCTAACGAAAAAAACGATGAAATAAGAAAAAACGGCCTCTCGCGATTCGAAACCGCGATATCCAGACGTGTGGACAATCAAGGCCGTATATTGCTTCAAAACAAACGAAAATAACGAATTAATAACAGGTAACGGGGAAATCGAATTATTTGAGCAAGCCTAGTGCTTATGTATCCTTTTAATAATAATAGAGTAAAATAATACATGTAATAATAATAATAAATACAGGAAAATAATACATGTAATAATAAATAGAGTAGAATAATAAATGTAATAATAATAAGATCAGAGTGAAATAATAAATGTATTATTAATAATAATAAAAATGGAGTAAAATAAATGTAATAGTAGCAACAATAACAGAGAAAAATAATAAATGTAATAATACAATAATAATAGAGAAAAATAATAGATGTACCATATATTCTCGAGTATAAGCTGACCCAAATATAAGCCAACCAGGACCCTCACCCGAGTATAAGCCGAGGGGGGCTTTTTTAGTCCTAAAAAAAGGGCTGAAAAACTAGGCTTATATTTGAGTATATATAGTATTTCTTTATTTCGATGTGCCTATGTAATTTTCTTGTTTTTGCTATCTTGTTTTACTTTCCTGAAAATATTCCTGTTGTATTAGGTAATTTCAGCAGGTGGATTGATAATCTGGTCCTCAAGATAATAAGGAGTGTGGTAGGAACTCCTGTCAGTTCATCTTATTTAAATTATCCATTTGAAAGTCATCCTCCACTGAGCAAAGAAGTATCTGAGAGTATTTCTCCATCTGACTACCAATATCCTGACCCTAACAACCAAAGAGCCAATGACCAAGGGAGACTCAATTCCGCAATATATGCAGCAATAGTGGGTGAAGAATTCTTCTGGACAGCTCCCAAAATGCTGGCATTTCAACCCTGCTAAGGTACTATAACTTTGATTTAACTTTTGTATTGGTAGCCATGGTTTCAAATCAGTTCAAGAATTTATGGGCAGTTGTCCATCATATTGTCCATGGTTCTGAACTTCAGTGAAATGGTTATTAAGTGCCTGGCGTTATGCTTTCATTCATGATCCATCATTTTGCTAGGATGAATTAAAAGGAATTTATCACATTTTTTCATAATATGGAAATATAACAATGTAGATATATTGTTCTCACCCACAGTTAATCTGTCAATTCAAGATCATTCTTTGAGTTTCCCACAATTTGATGGGCTAGTGAATAAAGTTCTGTCTTAATGCTCTAATCAATGCATATATGCATTTCCTTTCAAAAGACTTCCTTCTTTCTGAAGATTTAAACCGAAATCCTTTGGTTAGTTCCACCTAGACATTGCTTAATTGAAGAATGATGAATCAATTCATAGATAAATCTCATTAATTCAACTCATCTACTGTAGATGGGGATTAACAAATAAGATTCAGGCCTATCAAACTGAAAAGGGAGCCTATTATGCTCTTCTCACTCTTTATGTTGCTGAAATACGAATGCTGCTCCTGATAAAAGCCTGTGCCTATAGTTTTCCTACAACAGAAGATGAAGATTACACTTGCTTTGTCTTCATTCTCCTTTAGAAAACCCAGTGAGGGGAATACAAAACAAAAATAGGAAAAGGCTTAGGGGTGTTTCAGAACAATGCATCCTGCATTAGAAGCAGCAATCTCTGCCAGAGATTGGCATTTTGGTTATGTTTAGCAATGGCTACACTGCATCTTTACTTTGATTGATCCATTGTATTCCACCGATCAGCTTGCTCATTATTTTAGTCTGTTGATAAAGGGATTATGAGAGATCAATGAGTAAAACAGGGCCTTGTTATATTTTACAAATCACATCTTGTTTCTGGAAGATTATTTAAATTCATTTGAATTTTGTTTATATTTGTTTTAAAAGAAGTATTTGACTTTGTCAACTCATTTTATGAATATCATATTTTATTGATAAAATGGATATTATTTTTTCAGTGTCTATATCAAGAGTTTACCTTCCTATCAGTGATGTTCCCAGTTATTCCACATTTCAGTATCATTGGCATGTACGCTATAGTTTACACCACATCCTCTGAGTGTGTGCATATCTCACACTTCACTTCACTGATAAACAGAATACTGTATATACTCGAGTATAAGCCTAGTTTTTCAGCCCTTTTTTTTAAGACTGAAAAAGCCCCTCTCGGCTTATACTCGGGTGAGGGTCCTGGTTGGCTTATATTTGGGTTAGCTTATACTCGAGAATATATGGTACATTTATTATTTTTCTCTATTATTATTGGTATTATTGCATTTATTATTTTCTCTATTACTAGCTGTGTCCTGACATGCGTTGCTGTGGCCCATTGGAATTGCACTGAATAGCTCTGGTTTTTGGGGGTTTTTAGGCCCTGTGGAGGTTCGTGACATGATATTTTGTGGTTTCAACCTCAAGGCATGGATGATGAATTGTGTTGTGAAATTTCGTGGTTGGGGGGTGTTTAGTTTTGTTGTTTTGCTCGGTGCCAGGATTCCATCACTCTTTTATATATATAGATTGTTGCTACTATTACATTTATTTTACTCTATTTTTATTATTATTATTATTAATACATTTATTATTGCATTCTGATCTTATTATTATTATAATGATATTTATTATTCTACTCTATTTATTACTACATGTATTATTTTCCTGTATTTATTATTATTATTATTATTATTATTATTATTATTATTATTATTATTATTACATGCATTATTTTACTCTATTATTATTAAAAGGATACATAAGCACATTTACATTGAAGAAGATGAGAATAATGATTTGATCAGAGTTGGACAGTCTTATCTTAAATTAGAGCTTTATGTAAATACAGTAGATTCTCACATATCCAACATAAATGGGCCGGCAGAACGTTGGATAAGCGAATATGTTGGATAATAAGGAGAGATTAAGAAAAAGCCTATTAAACGTCAAAATAGGTTATGATTTTACAAATTGAGCATCAAAACATCATGTTATACAACAAATTTGACAGAAAAAGTAGTTCATTACACATTAATGCTATGTAGTAATTACTGTATTTACGAATTTAGCACCAAAATATCACAATGCATTGAAAACATTGACTACAAAAATGCGTTGGATAATCCAGAACATTGGATAAGTGAGTGTTGGATAAGTGAGACTCTACTGTATTCAAAAACATTTAACCTACTGATGCCTCAATTAATGTAATTTTCTTGGTACAGTAGAGTCTTGCTTATCCAACGTAAACGGGCCGGCAGAACGTTGGATAAGTGATTATGTTGGATAATAAGGAGAGATTAAGGAAAAGCCTATTAAACATCAAATTAGGTTATGATTTTACAAATTAAGCATCAAAACATCATGCTATACAACAAATTTGACAGGAAACTTAGTTCAATACGCAGTAATGCTATGTAGTAATTACTGTATTTACAAATTTAGCACCAAAATATCATGATATATTGAAAACATTGACTACAAAAATGCGTTGGATAATCCAGAACGTTGGATAAGGGAGTCTTGGATAAGTGAGACTGTCACAGACAGAACGCCACCAGATAAGATTCAGCACAGTTTATTAAAGATACAGAACCAAAAATGCCCGTAAAAGACAAAGGGCTAGGCAAACTCTCGCCTTCAATATGAAAAGATACTAAAAAACGGTTCAAAAGATAAACCGGATTAAACGGGAGTTTAATCCGGGTTAAACCAAAAATGCTTACTTAAGCCTGGCACTTTAAACAAACAAAAGCTGGTAAACAAAGATTCAATGTAACGTAAATAACTGGCAGCAGATTCCTCTCTGCTACTCAACAGCTGTGGTTGAATAACTAAGCTGTTACTCCTCCATGCAGCGAGCGAACTCCGGGTCCAAACACATCAATCAGGGCAGAAGCGGTCAGCAGGGTCCCAATCCGGTCCAAGGTCGAAGGCCAGGTACAGACGTCTTTGGTTCACCAGTTCCACCGATAATCACAGAAGGGATAGTCCGAGGTCGTAGTCAGTCAGTCAGTCCAGCGTCAATCCAGAGTAGGCAATTAATGTCCGTCAAAAAGACGACGGAGGTCCAAGCTATTAAGATTAAACACATGTTGCACAGGAAAAGCCCACACAGTTCCTCCCGCCGTCTATGCCCAGTGTCCTTGGTAACTTACGTATTCAGCAAACGAATCACACCCGTCTTCAGGAAGTTCCCAAACAAAAGCCCAAGCGTCCGTCCAGATTACCTTGCCCAACGCAATTAGCCCTGGATTCTAAACCCCATTTTATGCCAGTCTACAACTCCTCATCGCTGTCAGCTGTTACCCTAATTCCAGGTGCCTCATCATCATCCTCCTCATCAGAGCTAAAACACCTTTGACTACGCCCCACAGCATCCCCAGCTGTGGATCCCGTCCCATCCCTCCAGCTCGTCCACGGGTCTAATCCTGCAACCCCCCAGTCGCCTCCCATACTATCATTGCCGGTGGCACCCAAATCCTCCCTCACACGAGTCCATTCCATATCATCCTCCTCTGAGCTAACCATCTCTTCCTCCATTCCCTCGGTAAAACCCTCAAAGGAGTCTTCATCAGTTGGTTCTGCAAATAAGTCCCGCAGCCGTTTCCTTTCTCGCTCCTCAAGAGAATCTGACTCCCGAGGAGTCTTACGACCACGTCTTCCAGTATCGGAGCCATAAGGCTCAACCATAACAGAGACTCTACTGTATCTATTTTTATTGCTGAAATTTACCACTCTTGGCTTATACTGGAGTGAATGTTTTCCCGGTTTTTTTTTTGTGGTAGAATTAGGTGTCTTGGCTTATATTCGGGTCGGTTTATACTCGAGTATATATACGGTAATTACTATTGTCATATTCAGTCAAATACTTTTCTTTTAACCAGTAAAATCCCTATTTAACTATTTAACAGAATTAGAAAGGAGAGGATTTTTGTTCTTTACTGAGTAAAGATTTTCTGACAATGTTACTAGTGTTTCTGTGTTAAAGAAAAAGACAACATTCATGTTGATTCCAATAGTCAACTTGGAGCTCTGTGGCTCAATATTGTGCAATTTCAATAACAGCTAAGGACACACACCTAAGACAGGAAAAAGATACTAGGGCCCACCCAACACAACTGTCTTCTGATGACCATATGAAAAAGAACCTTTGAAATTTCTTTTAGTTTCCAAAAAATTATGCGATGAAATCTCAAATAGTAGTAACTACTATTGGGAAGTCATTACTACTTGAGATGCCCTAGCTCAAGAAATGATATGTGTGTTTGTGTTGTTAGACTGTTTTGTTTTTGCTGCTGCTGCTGTTGTTGCTGCTGTTGTTGTTGCTGCAGCTGTTGCTGCTTTGCAAGGAAGCGGCAATCCAGGTCATTCAGGTCAACTTGAATTTCATAGAGTTTGTTAATTAAGAAATTAAGTTTGCTTGGTCCCGGTTGAATTCTTCTTGTGGAGGCAAAATGAAATGTCACCTTGACAAATGTATATCACAATGACACCAGCATAGAATGAGACCCATTTCTAATAAAGTCTTTGGTATATGCCCTCCTCTCTGTAGATCTCCAAAGGTAGAAGACAAATTATCTTTTAAAAAGTAATGCAACTTTTCACTCTTTCATGTCCTTAAAACTGTTTTCCTCATCAATCTTTCACTGCTTTATGGGTCAAAGGATACGGCCCATCTTCATTCCTGAAGTAGCTAGCTAGGTTGACACATTACAGGACATTTTCCACTTAAGGATTACTCTTATCCCCAAATTCCTCTTTGGAAATGTGTCTCCATATTGCACTGCAATGTTTTAAAATAATGTGTTGTTGAAGGCTTTCATGACCGCAATCATTGGGTTGCTGTGAGTTTTCTGGGCTGTATGGTCATTTATTTATTTATTTATTTACAGTATTTATATTCCGCCCTTCTCACCCCGAAGGGGACTCAGGGCGGATCACATTATAACACACATAGGGTGAACATTCAATGCCCATAAACACATCAAACAGAGACTGAGAGACACACGCAGAGGCAAGTTAACCTTCTTCTGAGGGGATGTTCGATTCTGGCCACAGGGGGGAGCAGCTGCTTCATCATCCACACTGACGGCACTTCCTCATTCCAGGTCGTAAATTAGTTAATCTTGCCTCCCCACTTTATAAGTGGTACCTTATTTCCTACTTGATAGATGCAACTATCTTTCGGGTTGCTAGGTCAGCAACGAGCAGGGGCTATTTTTTATTTTTAATTGACGGGTGCTCACCCTGCCACGGGCTGGCCTCGAACTCATGACCTCATGGTCAGAGTGATTTAAGGCAGCTGCTCAACAGCTGCGCCACAGCCCGGCCTGGTCATGTTCTAGAAGTATTCTCTCCTGATGTTTCACCCACATCTATGGCAGGCATCCTCAGAGGTTGTGAGGTATGGAGAAACTCAGCAAGGAAGGTTTTTATATCTATCTATCTATCTATCTATCTATCTATCTATCTATCTATCTATCTGTGGGAAGTCCAGGGTGAGGGAAGAACTCTTGTCAGTTGGAGGCCAGCGTGAATGTTGCAGATTTTTCATGGTTTCATCCTTTTTGTTGAAATTGTCTACATGTTTGTGGATTTCAATGATTTCTCTGTGTAGTCTGACATGGTGAGTGTTTTAAAATAATGTTATGCTCATGTGCAGAAAACATTGTCCAAACATAGGTTGCAACACATTGGGTGCCTTGTATAAAAATTACTGCTACCTAAACATAAGCTTGGTCTGTGGATCAGATTGGATAAGAAAGATCTACTGAGCTCTTGCTATAGTGGGCAAAGACTCCAAACACTAATCAAATAAATCATCCTATTCAGCAACAATGATAGCCTGAAAGAAATTGAGTCTTCCATGCTGAGGGGAAATATAGATGAAAAAGTTTTATATTCTCCAAGTTGTAGCTAAGATCTCCACAAGATACCTAGAGGCTAGCATGGATTAATGCTACTATATAATCATTCACCTGTGAACACTTTCAAGAAAGTTTGGTGAAGGGCATTTATCATTCCCCAATTAAAATGTCAAATCTAATTAGACTTTCTCTCAACAAACTGCACCTTATCATAGAGGGACAATGATGAAGACTTTCAAGTGAATCCCTTAAAAAGCAAGACTGGTAGCCAGAAAGTTCAGCGTAAGCCTGGGGAACCTTTTTGTAAAACATTTCTTCTGCAGGGGAATTAATTCATCATTCATTTGTGGTGTAGCAGATACCGATGGGCTTTCATATTATAGCTGGAATATGGTAAAATTGTAAACGGTTCTGATGTGAGGAAGGCCCACAGGTTGCCTTGATGATGGTGATTGGCATTAGCCATTGAGTCATTGGCAGTGCAAAAGCATCATCCTTCATTTGTCAGGATTTGTTTTTAATCGGATATGACACAGCTTAACAAAGCCAACTCCTAAATAATGGGTCCGTTGCTTATTCATACCAAAGGCCTGTAGCAATGCTATTTATGAGGGCTAGGAGGATCATCTAACTAGCTGCCAAAAGCAGACAGTGGCAATCAATGTGTCTAATAGATCTTTATTAATAATGACCCAAATGTCCGCAGGAAAAAAGAAGATGTCTCTGATCCAGAATAAAGCATCTCCCCTCATAAATTCTGTCTTCCTACTAAATCCATATAGTGATAGATGCAAATGTCCTGTCAGTGGTCTCAGGAAAAGGCAACGAAGGAGCTATGTGTGATGCTGCTGGTCTCCCAGACTAAGGGTGAGTAAAGTATAGTCAGTGGACCACATGTGGCCCCCAAGAACATTTTTTTAAACCCAGCTGCCCAGGTAATGAAAAAAGATATTTTAGACACACAAGCACTTTTGATAATCTTATTCTTCTGAAAAGTTCTTGGTGTTTCTTTTCAAATTAAACATTTAATAGTCATTTATACTTTTCTAACTCAATTGCTAGAATATCCTGAATATGGATATAATGTTGCTGGAATGCCTTTAATATGAAGGCAGTTCTGTTTAGAAGTTCCAATTGGTCATAATGTTGCTACCTTCTTGTAGTTGCCTTTGGATTATGAATCCTTGAAAATTCTGCCCCAGAAAGAAAACCAGGGTTCCTATAGTGCACTACACATAATTCAAGATGTTTGTTTTTAACTTATGAAAATCAGATCAATAGAGTAATAAAAGGGGGGTTGACAAACCTCCCCTCTATATTTAAGATCCTTGCAAAGTGAGTAGGATCTTTGAAGTGAAGTGTGTCTGTGAATAGTATAATTTTTCTGGTGTGGGAATTTATGAAGGCTGGCACTTGTCTACACTGGCCCCAAACCCTGCAGTCATTGTGAATGGATCACTGACTATCTTCACGATACACAGTGACTCCTAGTGAATATATGAACTGGTTTTAGCAAAGTCAGGATATAATCTGGAATTTGCTGGAAATTTCAGTGTATCCAGGATTTTGTGACAATCTGGATAGTGGGACTGGATCTGATTAGACCCAGTCAGCTGTCCAGATGGACACTGCCACCGCCATCCTCTCCCAGCACCATCAGTCCAGAGAAAGGAGATGTATCATTCCCATGTTGCTGTTAGTCCAACTTAGCTAGCCACAGAACTCTATCCAAGCTCCTAGCCATCATGGGTGACTCTGCTATGCTGCTCAGTGCAGGGGAATGGGATGGATCATGATTGTGTTGCTGTACCCATTTTTCCTACTCAACTACAGAGCACCATCTGAGCTTCTGCTTGTTATGGGAACCTCTTTTGATTCCAGAATTGAGTGTACACGTGACAAGCAAGAAGGAACTAAACTATTCCTTCTTGATAGCCACTTGCTATCTCATCACACATGCCTTTGAAATCAGGTTGTCTTGCTATGTCCCGGCGGTGCTCACATAGGGGGCTTGGCAGCGTGTTGCCTCATGCCCCACTCTTTGTCATGGCTTCCCCCCTGTCTCATCACATGGAGGAAGCCTGTTTTCAGCGGCTCGACCCATCTTTTCTTATGGAAAGACAGGGAGCCTGTCATTGTCCATCACCAGAAGCGGTTCAACCACCAGGCCAACTAGGCAGTTGCCTGTGGCGCCATCTTGTTGAGGGTGCAATTGAGGCAACTCCTGTCTCCTGCAGACTGCCTCCGCCGCCGCACCTCCCTCCGCAAAGAAGGAGCCGAGGTCACCGCTTTGGGGAGCAGAGAAGCAGCGCTTCTCTGCTCCACAAAGCCTCGAATGCTTTCCTTCTCATCAGGAAGGCTTTCAGGGCTTTGCAGAGCAGAGTAGCTGCCAAGCGCCTTCCTGGCAAGGCCGCATCACCAGGAAGGCGTTCGGCGGTTTGGGTAGCAGAGAAGCACAGCTTCTCTGCTCCCCCAACCGCCGAAGGTCTTCCTGGCAAGGCCTTCCTGGTGAGGCCTTCCCCTTCCTCCCAGTCCTTCGGTGAGCACCGGGTGGTCCAGCACTTACCAGGCGGCCCCGCCTTTGGGGCCTTAAGAGATTGTGAGGTAAGTGGGATTTATATATCTGTAGAAGGTCCAGGGTGGGAGAAAGAACTCTAATTAATCACCTTGATTAGCATTTAATGACCCTGTGGCTTCAAGGCCTGGCTTCTTCTTGCCTGGGAGAATCTTTTTTTGGGAGGTGTTAGCTGTCCCTGATTGTTTACTGTCTGGATTTCTCCTGTTTTCAGAGTGTTGTTTTTTATTGTCCTGATTTTAGAGTTTTTTTTAAAAAAATACTGGGGCTATCTGGATTATCTAAGTCCACACTGCCCTATATCCCTGTTCAATGTTTGGTGCTAAATTCGCAAATATACATAACATTACCATGTACTGAACTGCGAAAATTCTGTTCGCCTACACTTGAAAAATACCTAGGGCTGGCTCTGTCCATCACTGCCATTTTTTTGGCAGTGGCAGCAGTTCAGCCATGGAGCTGCTACAGAAGTAGTTCTCCAGGGTGTGATAGGAGCCATTGGGCTCCATGAATGAACTTTAAAAACCCCACCTCTACTGCCAAAAAAGTTAAGTGTGATAAGGTCTATATGCATCCCATTTTGACAGGTGCATCCCCAATGGCCAGGAGCTCAAATAGAGCTCTGTATCCAGCTAGAAGTGGCAGTGGTAAGTTATGAAACTAACCTTTCTGGTATAGACACAACACATTTTAGAGTAACTAATAACCTTGGAACCTCCCTCAAATAATCTCACATTTAACTTTTAATCTCAGTTTTCTGGTCTTGTTTCCAGCAATGCCTGTAGTCAAGTGTCCGCAGTCGCTTCTACTGAATTTCAGGGTGGGCAAAATATTACTCTCCATATGTTTTGAACTGCAATTTCCAACATTCATTATAGAATCAGAATTAGAAGAGACCATTAGAAGCATTCATTTCACCCCCTGCCATGCAAGAATATGAAATCAAAGCACTCCCAACAGATTACTATCCAGCCTCTGCTTAAAAAACGCCAAAAAAAAGAGAGGCTCCGCCACATTCCAAAGTATCATATTTCACTATCTAACAACTCTTACAATTAGGAACTTCTTTCTAATGTTTAGGTAGCATCATTTTCTTAATACTATGGTGGAAAGAAGCTGTAGCTTAACAGTATCAAGAGGCCCATATTTTGTTCACCCCTGCTTTTGAATTTCACTCTACCCCTAGTGCTCTAAATGCTGAATATGGCCTGTTAGTAAGTGTAAAAGAGATATTTTCCCTTTTTGTTTCTGATTGGAAGTGTCTCTGTGATATACAGGATATACACTATGTAAGATGAAAAAGATATTAATGTTTTCTTGCCTCTTCATCTTATATTGGAGATTTAAAACTCTTGTCCCCCTTTGGTTCACTTTATATAAATCTCATGTTGATTGGGTAAAACACTCTGTTTCTCCAGCACAAGTTTTCATTCTAAGACGATTTAACCCAGAAGTATTCTTGTTTTAGCATTGTGATTGAAGGCATATATGAATGAGTGAACAGGTAATGGCGTTGCCATGGTTCATTTCAATCTCTGAAAGTGGAATTCCATAATTTAAATATATTAAATAGATAAATAAAATTAGTTAAGAATTCTTAAAGATGGTACAGACATTTTCCCCTCTCCATTTTATTCAACAATTCAATAATTTGTTGCTTTGTGATTGAAGGACACCAAGAAGCTAAGTAGAATTTACATTAATGATGCCCAAAGATCATATAATATTTCCCCCTTAAATTTGTCACTGTATTTATTTGTTCAATTGAAATCCTGTGTTGTTACCCAATACTGGACCTAAAGCCATAGTTTTCTGATTTACTTTTTAAATCACTGTGATTTTGCACTTGTGTTTCTTGAAATGGTAGGTTGTATTCAGTAATACCCATTTTGTGAGCAGACTTTGGAACTTTCCTTAATAATAGGAAGGAAAGTATCTTCCCTAATGTCATCATGTTTATTACTGGCATGGATGAATTACTGGCCTACTTCAGAGTCCAACAATGATAGTTTGTTCTTTTGTTTACACTAAAATATATACTAGATGATCCTAACTCTCATGATTTAGCATCTCAGAATGACCTTTTTTTTTTTGCGGGGGGGGGGGAGCAATTAAGCTTATACTCAAATACAGAGTATCCCAGTTGTTCTACACCAGGGGTCCTCAAACTTTTAAAGCAGAGGGCTGGTCCACAATCCTTCAGACTCTTGAGGGGCCGAATTATCATTTGAAAAAAAAAACGAACAAATTTCTATGCACACTGCACATGTCTTATTTGTAGTGCAAAACAACAACAACAATGAAAGAAAAATACAATATTTAAAAATGAAAACAATTTTAACCAACATAAATCTATCAGGATTTCAATGGAAAGTGTGGACCTGCTTCTGGCCAATGAGATGGTCAAGTTAATCAGGATTGTTGTTGTTGTTGTTGTTGTTGTTGTGTGCCTTCAAGTCATGTCAGATTTTGGGCAAGCCTGAGTCTAAAATTATTCATTTACTTATTTACTACATTTATTTACTACATTTATATCCCACCCTTCTCACCTCGAAGGGGACTCAAAGCAGCTGTATGTACATAAAATATATTATATTATTAGCATAGCACAATATTAGTATTATATATTACTATACAATGAACTATTCCACTGTACTGTAATATTATATGTAATATATAACATATAATTTAATATTATTATATGATATTATTATTAGTATCATATTGTATAAAATTATAATATTTTTTATCAATATTATATGTATATATAATATTATTAAAACTGATATAAAAAATTATATTATAAAACGGAGGGCGGGGGCCAGGTAAATGACCTTGGAGGGCCGCATCCGGCCCCCGGGCCTTAGTTTGGGGACCCCTGTTCTACACCATTATCTTCTACCAAAGGTCGAGCAAAACTTTAACTCAATTAATAGTAACAATACACATGAGAGGGATAGAAATATACTTCAGCTACGTGTAGCATTTCAGAGGACAAGTAAAAAATCTGAAATCTGTCTCAATCTTCCAAAAAGCTCTCTTTTTGTTTAGAAAGATTCCATGCGAGGAACTTGTCAACATATTTCTGGTTCTCATACTTTGAGAAGATTCTTTCTAGCAGAAATGTGACTACCTTTTCTTTACCTGAACGTATTTAACATCTGCTTATAAGCCATTCATTCAAACCCTATCCCAATGTGCATATTTGCCTGGATTTGCATGTGTTTGTGTTATAGGGGCTGGGCTGTGGCGCAGGCTGTTGAGCAGCTGCAATAAATCACTCTGACCATGAGGTCATGAGTTCGAGGCCAGCCCATGGCGGGGTGAGCACCTGTCAATTAAAAATAAAAAATAGCCCCTGCTCGTTGCTGACCTAGCAACCCGAAAGATAGTTGCATCTATCAAGTAGGAAATAAGGTACCACTTATAAAAAAAAGTGGGGAGGCAAGGTTAACTAATTTACGACCTGGAATGAGGAAGTGCCGTCAGAGTGGATGATGAAGCAGCTGCTCCCCCCTGTGGCCAGAATCGAACATCCCCTCAGGAGAAGGTTAACTTGCCTCTGCGTCTGTCTGTCTCGGTCTCTGTTTGATGTGTTTATGGGCATTGAATGTTTGCCCTATGCGTGTATAATGTGATCTGCCCTGAGTCCCCTTCGGGGTGAGAAGGGCGGAATATAAATACTATAATAAATAAATAAATAAATAAATAAATAAATAAATATGGTTGCTGAGATTAGTATCACTGGAGATTTAAATAAAAATCATAGAATCTATTCAAAGATGCCTTTGTCAAAATGGTGAAGCAGGAAAAAAGGCATCAATAAAAACTATTGCAAAAAGAAAAAAGAAATTGATATAGTGTTCAGGGTCTCTAGCCAAACACTCCTTTGGCTCAAACTGTCTTATCATGCCTTGATATGGCTTGAGAAACACACCAGAAGTGTCAAGCAGCTGCCCTCCAAATTTTAGCCAAGGTTATTTTTCTGTCAGCTACAAATTATGTACAGCTAATGCCTTGGCATTCACTGAGAGTGTAAATGGCTAGGATATTCTCACAGATTTTTGAGGTGTTACCTGTATGATGATATATATATATATAACGAAAGGAAAAGAAATATAGATATGTCTGTTATTGTTGTCAGTTTTGTTCTAGATGACTGATGATGGTCAATACATAGGGCAGTGGTTGAAAATATTCATTGTTAATAGTTTGCAAAGTGCATCTTCTAACAGAGGTATCATAAAAGAAAACAGATGGACAGAAACACACACACACACACACACACACACACACACACATACACACACGTGCCCATGGACTGACAACAGAGTTAGAATAGAATAGATAAGATCATAAATCCATTTAAAAGATATAGATTAGAAACATACATTAAAATCAATATATCAATAACATAAGTATGCAACATTCATAAATTCGAATTCACTGGGTAGACCTGTCAGAAGATACACTGTACTGTACATCTTCAATTTTATTTTTCCTATTTAAATATCTCAAAAAATCACAGATGTATCTTATGTATTTTTGTTGGTAGTGGTACTGAAATTAGGATGTATCTTACAATCGATGGCATCTTACAATTGAAGAAATATAGTAGGTCTTTAATTCTTTATTTAAATTCTGATACCCTGCTGAAGAGGACTGAGGTGACAGGGATGGAATCCTTTTGATCCCACCGCTGCCCCCAATTGAAGAGAGCCCAATTTGTGGTACTCAACTCAGGCAGGGGAAATCTTTGTCTTTAAATCCCACTGCTGCCTCCAATTCAGGAGATGTGTGCACGTGTGAGAGGGAGGGATGGAGGATGTGTGAATGTATGACAGGGATGATTTAGTGGATAAGGAAGGATAACGGAACTGATTGGGTTTAAATGAGTAAAGATGGTAACTTATATAGGAAAGTACGGTAACTTATATAGATAGGTACGGTAACTGCCACCAACGTGAGGTAACAGGCTTACAGAGAGGCAAGGAGACTTATCTTTATGAACAATAACAAAATTCAAGTTTATTTTTGGTACATAAGCGTATGGTTTCAATCAGTAAACGTTCCGGATCTTAAGTTACAATGTAGTCTTTCTTGAATGGATATTTCTTAAATAACTTCTCTTCAACACAGTATACTAAACTCCCCTGGTCAGCTTACATTCCCAGCCTTTCCCCTGAGTGACCATAAGCTGCCGTCCTTAGCTGATTTCCACAGCTCCTAATCTTTCCAAAACCTAACCGCAACTCTTCTTCTCAAACCCCTAACAGCCACTCCTTTAAAAACCCTCACAGCAACTGAACTTTTAAAAGGGAAATATGCTCTAACTGTCATCTTAGCCACGCCCCTTTTCTCCCAAGGGAAGCTGTGTTACCATGGCAACCTACCAAATGCTGCTTCCAGCTAGTTTCCATGTTAGGCTTTTCCTTGCTAATATATAACTCTTTTTTTCTTTAACAAACAAATAAATAAAATCATATCAATAATCTCTGTTTAACACACAACTTCTCTACACCTGCCTACCTGAAAAATCTCTTTCAGCAGATCATTCCACAGGCTAGAGTGGGATGATGAAAAGGTTATCTAGGTGACAGTTGCCAGTCGGGTTTTGACTGTTTGAAGTCAACATTCCCCAGAGGACCTCAGTGTAGAAGGGAGGCTAGACAGGAGAAGGCAATCCTGCAGATAACCTGGATCCAAACCATATAGCGCTTTAAAGATAATGTGTTGTCGAACGCTTTCATGGCCAGGATCACAGGGTTGTAATATGTTTTCTGGGCTGTATGGCCATGTTCTAGAAGTATTCTCTCCTGATGTTTCGCTGACATCTATGGCAGGCATCCTCAGAGGTTGTGAGGTATGGAGAAACTAAGCAAGGAAGGTTTATATATCTGTGGAAAGTCCAGGGTGAGAGAAGAACTCTTTGTCAGTTGGAGGCCAGTGTGAATGTTGTAGTTGATCACCTTAATTAGCAACTACAACATTCACACTGGCCTCCAACTGACAAAGAGTTCTTCTCTCACCCTGGACTTTCCACAGATATATAAACCTTCCTTGCTTAGTTTCTCCATACCTCACAACCTCTGAGGATGCCTGCCATAGATGTGGGCAAAACGTCAGGAGAGAATACTTCTAAAACATGGCCATACAGCCCAGAAAACATACAACAACCCTGCTTTAAAGATAATAACCAACACTTTGTACTGTGTATGTAAATAATTGGCAGTGGTAGAGTAGTTTAACTATAGGTATAATGAGCTCATTACTGGATATACCACTAACCAATTTGGCTGCCATGTTTTAAACTAATTGGAGTTTTTAGACTTGATATAGAGGTAGCTGAATGCACAGCACATTGCAAAAATCCAATCTTGAGGTTATCAGCATGTGCACCACCATCTTTAGGTCTCCTGATTCTTGGAAGGAGTGCAGTTGGCATATCAACTGAAGCTAATAATAAGTACTCCTGATTTTTGGATATAAAAGCACTCCCATGAATAAATAGAAGATTATTCTACAGATAGGGAAAGTTCCAGCATCATCCCTGGCTGCCGGTGCCATTTTTGTTGGATTTTTGGTTGTGTGTATATGAAATGTAAATCAAGTGTGTGTTTCAGCAATGAAACAGTTAACAGCAGGCTAGTTTGACTGACATGACATGATTCCCGGCCTTGGAGGTCGGAACTTCCTTCGGACTAAGGAATGTGCTTTCTTATCTCTTGTTGTGTTGTGCTGTGAGAGACGAGCTGAGCCGAAGAATGCCGGCTTTGAGCGATGGACTTTTATGCTTTGTAAATATCTCTGTAAATATTAAATAGATGTTTGAACTTCAGACTGCAGATGTCTTTGAGTCTGACATTGGAGGAATTGGTGAGGGCAGAAGTTCAAAAATTCATCAGGGTTCTGGTCCGGAGCTGCTGATCGATGGTTTAAATGAAACCCAGCCATACGCACCCTGACCCCCGGCCTCTGCATCTTGACAATTTTTTCACCCTGGCATAGGAAAAGGCTAGAAGCCATGCCATAGCAGAGAGTGTAAAGGTGGTTAGAGCTTCTTTTAGTTCTCCCAGAATAGATGAAGCTTTCAGCTTTCACCATTCTACTCAGAGAAAAGGAAGATTCCTTTTTTTTAAGAGTTAAGGCGCAATACTTACATTGACTCATGGATAAATTGACTCTTTGGATGATTTTATTAACTAAATTTTCTAGACTAATACATGAGTATATATAAGGTACGTTCCCTTTATTATAGCTGGGACTAACCCATACTAATTTGGATTATTGTGTCCTTTTTATGGCTTTTCATAGGCCACTATTTGAACAAAATGCTGGACTAGATGGGCATTTGGTCCAATCAAATGTGGTAGTCCTTAAATACTCTTCTTTTCTTATATATCCTAACATACTGTGATCACTCAGCAGCCCAATGACTCTCTATTTCTTTTCTCCCAGTTCATGACAAGACAGCACTACCCAAACTACAATGTAAAATAAGATTGTGAGAAGAGATGTTTCTTTTCTTTGGAAGTTTTCTTTACATTTACACTCTTCATAGTCCTGTTTTATAGTATTATTAACAAAAAGGGCCCCCTTTTAGTGTATATATGTCTGTGCAGTAAAAATCTTTCGAAGACTGTTTCACATTTATAACACAACATACTGATAATTTATGGTGCTGTTACTCTCATTTAGGTTTTATAGTCCATATTTATTACCCAGCAATGAAAGCGGCTGTTTATATTATGAATCATAATGACATTTCTGACTAAAGTTCTGAGCATTACCATTTGGAAACCAAAAGAGCTTACCCCTTCCAGTAATAAACTCTGAAGCAGGCAAAGTAAGAGCTCCATAATATATGGATAGCAAGGGAGTGAAGAAAACAGCTTTATTGTTGAGGGGGCAATAGATTGTTGTTCAAACTAGTCTCACATCCTGGATTTCAAAATCTGGAAATCTGACTCATGGAAGAACAGTCTTCTTAACATATGTTGAGACTGAGTCCAGATTTCATATGGGATGTAGGAAAGCATAGCTGCCGATGGCCAAGACAATGTAGAAAGAGAGAACTGACAATAATAATTACAGCACATAAAATAAGTTTGCAATATATGACTGCTTACACCAAGAGACTACCTTGTTTGTTTGTTTGTTTCTTCTGTCAGGTCCAGTGTTGGAGCTTCTCCAAAACCTGTGCACTGTGTTCCTGCTGAAAGTAAACAGATGGCCTTGTTCTCTTGTGTAATGAATCATTTCTCCATGTTGTCCATATGAACAACAGCGGTAAAAACAACAAGAAACCTACTAAGAAATGAATGGGAAAACTGTAAAACATGAATGGAAGAGATGCTTAATGCAATTTTAATGAACCAGGGGTTTTGTTTTGTTTTTTTCCTCTCCACCACAGCTGCCTAAACACTGTTTGAGATATTTTGCCTGCCTATAAATTACCAACATTTATGATAAGATTGATGCAATGGTCACATATGCTTTTTACTGCAAATAATTAATAGGAAATAAAAAGGCACTTGAAATTCTTTCTTTCTTCTTTCCCTCCCTCTTCTTCCTTCTCCTATTCTTTTTCTTATTTTTCTTCTTTTCTTTCTTCTCCTTCTCCTCCTTCTTTCTCTTTCTCCTTCTACTTCACAATGTGTGTTCAGCAAACAACTGTGTGGGTACTGTCATGATTAAGCTAGATTAGAATCTATTATGAGAAATTCAACATAAATATGCACGATGCTGCATTTCCATAATAAAACTGGCTGGTGCATAACAGCATTATCTTGCCTTTTTATGCACTTCAGTTTTCTTTATCTCTTTGCCCTCAAGTTGCTCCCTTTTGTGCTTATTTTTTTTTCTTTTCTATCCTTTCACTTTTTGGAGAGCAGTGCCTTTTATCACTTTTTGGTTAAAAGCTTTCAATCCAAATTTCGTTAGTTTCAGGTGTCACAGAAAGGGCTGTTTTCATGTAAGAGATGCAATGAATTGAGTTTGGTTGAGGGAGCTATCCGAAGTGCTGACCACTATTCCTAATATACATCACATATACACTGCATAGGTAAAGGTAAAGGTAACGGTTTCCCCTGACGTTATGTCCAGTCATGTCTAACTCTGGGGGTTGGTGCTCATCTCCATTTCTAAGCCGAAGAGCCAGCGCTGTCCGTAGACACCTCCAAGGTCATGTGGCCAGCATGACTGCATGGAGCGCCATTACCTTCCCACCGGAGTGGTACCGATTGATCTATTCACATTTGCATGTTTTCAAACTGGTAGGTTGGCAGAAGCTGGAGTTAACAGCGGGTGCTCACTCCTCTCCCAGGATTTGAACCTGGGACGTTTCGGTCTGCAAGTTCAGCAGCTCAGCGCTTTAACACACTTCGCCACCGGGGCTCCTACACTGTATACCTCTCTATTAAAATCTAGAATAGCATAGATATAGTGGAATTGACACAGATGCCATCAACTGCTCCATCATACACTCAAGTCTACAGAGAACCAAGACAGTCAGATAAATAATAATAATAATAATAATAATAATAATAATAATAATAATAATAATAATCCTTGCATCCCAGGAGCAAGCCATCAGAACAAATGCAATTAAGGCCAAGATCGAAAAATCAGCTGATGACCAAAAATGCAGACTGTGCAAGGAAGCTGATGAAACCATTGATCATATCCTCAGCTGCTGTAAGAAAATTGCACAGACATACTACAAACAGAGGCTCAACTATGTGGCCCAAATGATTAATTGGAACTTATGCCTCAAGTACCACCTCCCAGCAGTAAAGAACTTGTGGGATCACAAACCTGCAAAAGTATTGGAGAATGAGCATGCAAAGATACTGTGGGACTTCCGAATCGAGACTGACAAAGTTCTGGAACACAACACACCAGACATCACAGTTGTGGAAAGGAAAAAGGTTTGGATCATTGATGTTGCCATCCCAGGGGACAGTCACATTGACGAAAAACAACAGGAAAAACTCAGCCGCTATCAGGACCTCAAGATTGAACTTCAAAGACTCTGGCAGAAACCAGTGCAGGTGGTCCCGGTGGTGATGGGTACACTGGGTTCTGTGCCAAAAGATCTCAGCCGGCATTTAGAAACAATAGACATTGACAAAATTATGATCTGCCAACTGCAAAAGGCCACCCTACTGGGATCTGCACGCATTATCCAAAAATACATCACACAGTCCTAGACACTTGGGAATTGTTCGACTTGTGATTTTGTGATACGAAATCTAGCATATCTATCTTGTTTGCTGTGTCATAAAATAAAATAATGCTGGAGTGGGGAAAAAAACAACAACTCTTGGTTCAGCCCTATCTTTATTAAGACCAACCAAATGTCACAAAGGGGCATTCTTTTGAGTTCTTCATAATTCAGATCCAGCTCCATATGGGGACATGAGAGAAGCCTCCTAATAGGATGGTAAAAACATCAAAAACATCTGAGCATCCCCTGTTTGTTTGTTTCTTCTGTCCTCATGTCACACCAGAAGCAACACAGTTTCTTAAGTCGCTCCTGACAAGAAAAAAAAATAATTTTTCTTAACTTCTCTTTACATAATTTCTAACCTCATTCCCTATTCCTTACCCACCCTTATTCCATACTCCCTTACTTTATTTTTTATTTCTCACTCCCTTATCGTGTTCATTACTGCTTACCCCTTTACCTTACTATATCTTATCCTCTTCCTTATCTTATTCCATGCAACTTTATTTTGTGGAAAGAAATGTATGTGCTAATATTTGCATTGTAACTAATGTGTGTTGCTCTTGCTCTTCTCTTTTTGAGAGATATAAAGCCCATTTCACCCCTTATATCTATTGCAGAGAACAGCTGGCATTAAATGTGATTATCTAACACAGGGGTCCCCAAACTAAGGCCTGGGGGCCGGATGCGGCCCTCCAAGGTCATTTACCTGGCCCCCGTCCTCAGTTTTATAATATAATTATTTTTATATCAGTTTTAATAATATAATATATTTTATATACATATAATATTGATAATAATCTTATGTTATACAATATAATACTAATAGTAATACCATATAATAATATTAATTGTATGTTATATATTACATATTATATAATAGTATAGTGGTATAGTTCAATACAGTAATATATAATGCTAATATTGTGTTATGCTAATAATATAATATATTGTATGTACATACAGCTGCTCTGAGTCCCCTTCAGGGTGAGAAGGGTGGGATATAAATGTAGTAAATAAATGCAGTAAATAAATAAATAATTTTAGACTTAGGCTCAGCCAAAGTCTGACATGACTTGAAGGCACACAACAACAACAACAATCCTAATTAACTTGACTATCTCATTGGCCAGAAGCAGGCCCACACTTTCCATTGAAATCCTAATAGGTTTATGTTGGTTAAAATTGTTTTCATTTTTAAATATTGTATTGTTCTTTCATTGTTGTTGTTGTTGCACTACAAATAAGACATGTGCAGTATGCATAGGAATTTGTTTGTATTTTTTTTTTCAAATGATAATTCGGCCCCTCCACAGTCTGAAGGATTGTGGACCGGCCCTCTGCTTAAAAAGTTTGGGGACCCCTGATCTAACATTATGTGTCACCATAACCTCACAATCAGGTGATGATTGTATTCCTTTGTGAAAATCAGACTATTGCTCTTGCTTTTAAGAAAACAACCAATTTTGAAAAGCCAGGCACAGATTGGGAAAGGGATTGGATAATTTCATTCTGTATCTTAATTGGTGATTCAACCTAATGAATGGAACCCTTGGAATTGTAGCTTATTGACTATTTAAATAAAGCTATCACACACTAGTTGGAATAGCTAGGAAAGTTTTTTCCCTCCTTGTTTTGAAAAAAGGATTTAAATGCAAACAGTCTAGCTTAATTAACGCAAAAGAATGAAATGTTATGCTGTATTCAACAATACTTTGTTAGATGTTAGATGACAGAAGAGTTTGACTTTAATGAAAAGACTATGACCCAATTATTTCATTCAATAATATTGGGCTAGTGGCAAATATTGAAATCATTATTCTTGTGAGTTTAAATTTGTCCAGTGACCCATGACATACCAAAAATGTAGTCATTTGTGAGTATTGGACCAGTACTGTTAATTGCAAATGAACATGAAGTTATTATCTTTTTCTGCTTCAAAGTACTTTGGAAAAAGCCAATGTTTAAAGGAAATCAATGAAAAAAATAAAGTAAAATGAAGCCTAGATTACAAGATGGTTCTACACATATCATGTCTATTCTTTTTTAAAAGGAGAAAAATTTGCACAGTAATTCACATACAACAATAAAATTCAAAATCTCTTTGTTACAGTCATGTCCCTGTCCACTCTGAAATAAGTGTGTTGAATAACTAATAAATGTTAAAGATTTCTGCCTAAAATGATAAACAACAAATATAGTCCAGTGGCTCCCACTCCAAAGGGCTCATTGCCTGTCTTCAAACACAACAAAAGATAAGACAAAGGAACGGAGAGAAAATGACCTATTCACAAGACTAAAATTCTGCATCCACTTACCAAAGATTAAGTCCTATTGAATTTAGTAGGGATTAATTGGATTGTTAACTACACTTAAGAGTGTATTACTATATATGTTTACATAAAACCAAGACTCATTTTTGAGGGATAAGCAAATTATGTTGTACAAAGTTAACATGAATAACTTGTTATTAATATATTTATTATGTGTTCTTCTTTATTTATGACTTACAGCAACCTTAAGGTGAATTTATCACAGGATTATTCCAGGAAGATTGTTTCTGAGGGAATTTGTCATTGCCTTCTTCTGAGGCAGAGAGAGATTTGCTTGCCTCAGGTCATCCAGTGGGTGTCCATGGCTGAACAGATATTCAAATCATGGTCTCCGGAGAAATAGTCCTGCACTCAAAACCATACAAAGCTTGCACTCTGCATTTATATATATCCTGCCTTTTTCTCTTTCTTGGATTGAAGATGGATTACAAATTTTAAAATAGCTAAAAATAATACATAAGTTTAACATATAATTAAACCATTAATAATATAAGTAATTAAAAAACAAGCCATTAGAAAGAACAGCAGCAAATATAATATAACACAGCTCATGAAAGGTCTTTTCATTTTGAGTATTTCATTCTTCAAATGCCTGTCAAAGCAAAAAAGAAAAAGAAAAAGAAAGAAAAAGAAAGAAAAAGAAAGAAAAAGCAAGAAAAGCAAGAAGGGAACCAGTATAATCTCCCTTCAACTATGATTCAACCTCATAGTTATGTCAACCTCAGATATGTCAACCTCAGCAACATGAAATCCAACCCCAAATAGGGAAACAAGTTGTTCAGGAACACCTGGCCGCTCTAAATGAATTCAGGTCCCCAGGGCCAGATCAGCTACATCCAAGAGTACTGAAGAAACTAGCGGAAGTTATTTCAGAACCACTGGCAATCATATTTGAGAGTTCTTGGAGAACGGGAGAAGTCCCAGAAGATTGGAGAAGGGCAAATGTGGTCCCTATCTTCAAGAAGGGAAAAAAGAACAACCCAAACAATTACCATCCGGTCAGCCTCACGTCGATACCAGGCAAGATTCTGGAAAAGATCATTAAGGAAGTGGTCTGCAAACACTTAGAAACAAATGCAGTCATTGCTAATAGTCAACACGGATTTACCAAAAACAAGTCATGCCAGACTAATCGGATCTCTTTTTTCGATAGAGTTACGAGTTGGGTTGATACATGGAACGCCGTGGATATAGCGTACCTAGATTTCAGTAAGGCCTTCGACAAAGTCCCTCACAACCTTCTGGCAAACAAACTAGTAAAATGTGGGCTAGACAAAACTACGGTTAGGTGGATATGTAATTGGCTAAGCAAACGAACCCAAAGGGTGCTCACCAATGCGTCATCTTCATCTTGGAAAGAAGTCACAAGTGGAGTGCCGCAGGGTTCTGTCCTGGGCCCGGTTCTGTTTAACATCTTTATTAATGACTTAGACGAAGGGTTAGAAGGCACGATCATCAAGTTTGCAGATGACACCAAACTGGGAGGGATAGCCAACACTCCAGAAGACAGGAGCAGAATTCAAAACGATCTTAACAAACTAGAGAGATGGGCCGAAACTAACAAAATGAAGTTCAACAGGGACAAATGCAAGATACTTCACTTCGGCAGAAAAAATGGAATGCAAAAATACAGAATGGGGGATGATGCCTGGCTCGACAGCAGTACGTGTGAAAAAGATCTTGGAGTCCTTGTGGACAACAAGTTAAACATGAGCCAGCAATGTGATGCGTCTGCTAAGAAAGCCAATGGGATTTTGGCCTGCATCAATAGGGGTACAGCATCTAGATCCAGGGAAGTCATACTCCCCCTCTATTCTGCCTTGGTCAGACCACACCTGGAATACTGCTTCCAATTCTGGGCACCACTGTTGAAGGGAGATGTTGACAAGCTGGAAAGCATCCAGAGGAGGGCAACTAAAATGATAAAAAGTCTGGAGAACAAGCCCTATGAGGAGCGGCTTAAAGAACTGGGCATGTTTAGCCTGCAGAAGAGAAGGCTGAGGGGAGACATGATAATCATGTACAAATATGTGAGGGGAAGTCACAGGGAGGAGGGAGCAAGCTTGTTTTCTGCTGCCCTGCAGACTAGGATGCGGAACAATGGCTTCAAACTACAGGAAAGGAGTTTCCACCTGAACATCAGGAAGAACTTCCTCATTGTGAGAGCTGTTCGGCAGTGGAACTCTCTGCCCCGGACTGTGGTGGAGGCTCCTTCTTTGGAGGCTTTTAAGCAGAGGCTGAATGGCCATCTGTCGGGGGTGCTTTGAATGCGATTTCCTGCTTTTTGGCAGGGGGCTGGACTAGATGGCCCATGAGGTCTCTTCCAACTCTACTATTCTATGATTCTATTATTCTGAAAATTATTTTCGGGACAGGTTTCAGAACTTTGAATGGCTCCATCGATGTTCAAACTAAAACATGGAGTAGAATAACCATTGCACTGATATTGAAGCCACTAGCTGCCACTAGTTTATACCTGGGATGCCAATCATGAAGTCTTTAGATGTTCTTGGATTCCATCTCCCAGCATTCTTCACTTTTAGGCAATAGGCATTCTGGCTGGTACATGCAGAACAATGGCATTTGGAAGGATATAATTTCTTATTGTTTATATTGGTTTTATTGTATGACTGTTTATTATATGTGACATTGGGCTTGTTCCCCATGTGAGCCACCCCGAGTCCCCCTGGGGGAGATGAGAGTGAGATATAAAAATAAATTATTATTAATTTATTAATGGTTTTTAGATATGTCTTTCATTTGTAATTTCCTGTCCTTTTATATGTGTTCATTTCTTGTATCTTAAGAATCAATGTTGTGTAAACACTTTGATATATATCTTCTGATCAAGCCATGCAGCTTCCAATGGATCAGATATCTGGGGAAGTTGTGGGTTTTTTTCTTTACAGATCCCAAAATTTTGCAGTTTTGCCAAGCTGACTGGGAGATTCTTGCAATCCAAAAATGACTTTTCAAAGCTTTGTTGGAAAGATAGCTTAAAACAAGAGTTTCAAGCAATTCATTTATCTTTCCCTATGGAGTTGGGAACTGTAGGTAAATCTACCTAAAATAAAACTAAAGATAGAAATAATCTCTATTTTTTTCTTGTTCTCGACAAGAAAGAATTTTAATTTTATTTTATTTATTTCCAATATTTCTACCCCGCCCTTCTCCCCGAGGGGACTCAGGGCGGCTTACACAACTGGTAGGATCACTACCAGTACATCATAATACAATAAAATAAGAGTAAAACAGTTAAAATAATTAAATAACATAGTAAAATACAATATATAAAAATTTAAAACAATGCAACACCAAATATATATACCAATCATCCATCAGACCTTGTGTAAAAGCCTTAATCCAATCCATGTCAATGCTAACTGAGAATGGCTCACGGATACACTACATTTAAACAATTTGTCACTCACCTTTTCTTTTTGTGGGAGTATGAAAAGATCCAGTACTTTTCTCCTCATTTTTATGCAAAATTTTGTAAAGCAATTCAAAAATGGAGAAACAATGAATAAACATGCATTAAGAACTCTCAAAAATCTGAAACAGTAGGGATAAAACTTTTGAATGCACCAAGTAAGCAATGGGCTACAACTGTTAAACGTACACTGTTGTTTAACATCTATGAATGTGGCACACATAAGAGTCAATTCAATTGTTGTTGAATGCCTTCAAATTGACATGTGGCAACACTGAAGCCAAAGAAGTATAACATCCTCAGTGGGTTTTCATGACTGGGCAGGAATTCAAACTCTGTTTTCCACTGTTGTGGTCAGGTTCTCAAATTACTATGTCACTCTGGCTCTCAATAAATCCAGTTAGACACAATAAATCAAGTTACACACAACTAAGGCCCCTTCTACGCTGCCAAATAATCCACATTATCTTCTTTGGATTATATGAGTCTACACTGCCATAGAATCCAGTTCAAAGACCATAATCTTGATTTTATATGACAGTGTAGAAAATACCTATATCAGACTTGTCAAACTAGATCAGGTGTTGTGTGCCTTCAAGTCATTTCTTATTTATTGTAACCCTAAGACAAACCCATCATGGGGTCTCCTTGAAAAGTTTTGTTTAGAGGGGTATGCACATGCCTTCCTCTCAAGTGAAGAGAGTGAGAATTGCCTAAAGTCACCCAGTGGGCTTCTTTGGATAACCATGGATTTAAACCTTGGTCTCCCTGAGCCCTAGTCCAACACTAAAAGCACAAGACCATGTTAGCTGCCCTGAGGCTTCTTAGTCCTCTCTTATATTAGTCCCATAGATTTTCTGTACAGAAGCCTGTGTTTAATTGTAGTTATATATTTTACACAGAAAAATACTAATCAGATAAAAATATCAGGAAGTCTAGTTCATTGGGAAGTCTAAATCAGTTTTTCTTAAACGGTGCTCCTCCAAGTGTTTTGAACTTCAGTTCCCAGACATCTTACCCAAATTACCAACTCTTAGGAATTGTGGGAGCTGAAGTCCAAAAAAAATCTGGAGGAGGACAGCTTGAGAAACTCTGGTCTAAATGATCAGGGGCTCATTCACATGATATAATTATGGGCTATTTGACTACCATGGTTCCATCCAACAGAATCTTGGGTTAGGATGTTTGGTATTCTCAGTAAATCATCAACTACAAGTCCCAGGATTCCATGGAATGGAACAATTGAAGTCAACATGAAAGAATAAGATTGAAATTGTAAAATGCGGATAGGCCCCAGGAAACGTGTTTTTCATTAAATACCAATAAATTGTTGTGCTGAAAATAGAGTCATTCCCACCTTATGGAATTCTCTCTTGAAAGACATACAGATGACTCTGCCTTTGATCATTTCTGAGGTGGCTTTTGCAATCCTTTTTGTTTCCCATGGCTTTTGACAGACATATTTTCTTTTCCATGTTACTCTTTTTGCTGTCCAAGACTGTTTCTAAGTTTTTACATTTATATTTTATTGTAAATGGTTAAAATGAATCAATTTATGGGTGTATAATGTGTCATAGTGAAATAGCATCTGTTTAATTGTACACCACCTTCATAAGATTGCAGTTGTGAGATGTATTATAGTCTTCTGCAGCTTACAAATGTATATCAACAAATAAATACATTTTATGCAATTCACATATTTCATAGCAATCTAGTAAAACAACACAAGTGTTGAAGAATTAATATGATATGCTAGGTAGAGGAAAAGGTGAAAATCTATACGTTAGGAATTCCACTGAATGTGATATTGAAGAAAATGTCTTATCATGTCTCCCTTAAGCACCTGAACTTTTCAACTCCTATGGATTATTCCATTTCAGTGCATTTGTGTTACATGGGGCACTTCATCTGTTTGTTAAAAATAACACCTCAAAGCCTACAGACCTTTAGGGCTCTCTTTTCACTGTGCTTTTAGTTCTGGTTCATAGAACTTCGTTCAGTCATATGGACAGATTGTTTGGCTTCATGTTTTCTTTTGTAAATGAGCATTTCAGCTTGCAGAATCTCAAGTTGAGAGTCACAAACATTCAAAAGTTCAGGGCCAAAGATAATTGTAGGCCTCTGGTCGCTTCATGTTGAAGCTCTGATTATTATATACATTTATTAAGTTATGGAGTGATCTGCTCAATTGCCCTCGTAGAAGCTTCTGAAATTAATTGTGCACGACTGGTTTTTGCACTATAAAGTGTGTTTTAATTCCTAAATTTCATTTCATACCCAAGTAGCTAAGTTTTGCCATGATCCAACATGGAGTAGAGGTAAAAATCATTGGTAGAAGTGATCCAATTCATCCATTACACACTAGTTTTAAACAGATGGTGATAGATGACATATCTCAAAAACCATAGCTGATAGTGGAAAACTGTTTCCATTTTTGTAATCAGTGGGTCATATAAACCCACAAACCAGTCTAACATTTGAGGCACCAAAATGTGTGTAACCAATGATACCTTTTTGGCGCTAGTACCACATGTAGTACCATCAATGAATTTTAATTTAAACAGCTATGTAGGATAACCCAGAGAAACCTGGTGCCTATGTTATGGCCCTTTTGGAGAGTTGTTATCTAGTAGCTTTGAACAGTCGTTTCCAACCTTTTTTTTTTACTCAGGACCAGTTGACCAGGGACCACTTTGATCAGGGACCACTATCCAACATTAGTATCAAAAGGGTTACAAATCAGTTTTTTTGTCAACTTTAGATTTGGTTTGGTTATTTGGGTTGCTGATTCAGAAAATTGCATTGGATAGACTACATCAGCTCTAGTTTCTGATACATAACATATGCCATCCCGTAGTTGCCATCTGTTCGCCCACAGAAAACCATATTTAATAATCTAGATCTGATGTAGTCTATCCAATGAAATTCTCTGAATCAGCACCCCAAATAACCCCAGGAACAGGCCTAAAAACGAAGACACCATGAAAATGTTTTTTGGTTGGGCTGTGTTATTATCCATAGTAGTAATGGTGAGGCCGTGACCCATATTTTAGTTCTTGTGGATCCCATGGTGGTTGGTTTAGAAAAATAACTACCATAAATAACTTTTAATTTAAGCAGTTATGTAGGATAACTGTCTGCCTTTTCGGTTGTTTAGATATTCCTCAGATAAATGTTAATTGCCCTTGAGAGGCCTCTCCCAATTGACTATCATTCACACCATGATAGAAGAATGAGAAAAATATGGGTTGCCTCCAGATCCCCTTATGAAAGTGAATTCCATAGTTCAACACATAGCATTGATTTAAGAGAAGCTATCCAATATTCCTTTATAGCAGTGATTCTCAACCTGGGGTCACCAGATATTTTGGCCTAGAACTCCCAGAAATTCCAGACAGTCTACCAACTGTTAGGATTTCTGGGAGTTGAAGGCCAAAAACATCTGGGGATCCCAGGCTGAGAACACTCCTCTATAGCAGGGGTCCCCAAACTTTTTAAGCAGAGGGCCAGTCCACAATCCTTCAGACTGTTGAGAGGCTGAATTATCATTTGAAAAAAAAAATACAAACAAATTCCTATGCATACTGCACATGTCTTATTTGCAGTGCAACAACAACAATGAACGAACAATACATGTACAATATTTAAAAATGAAAACAATTTTAACCAACATAAACCTATTAGGATTTAAATGGAAAGTGTGGGCCTGCTACTAGCCAATGAGATAGTCAAGTTAATTAGGATTGTTGTTGTTGTTGTGTGCCTTCAAGTCATGTCAGACTTTGGCCGAGCCTAAGTCTAAAATTAATAAATTATTTATTGCATTTATTTACTACATTTATATCCCACCCTTCTCACCTCGAAGGGGACTCAGAGCAGCTGTATGTACATACAATATATTATATTATTAGCATAACACAATATTAGCATTATATATTACTATATTGAACTATACCACTATACTATTATATAATATCTAATATATAACATATAATTAATATTATTATATGGTATTACTATTAGTATTATATTGTATAACATAAGATTATTATCAATATTATATGTATATACAATATATTATATTATTAAAACTGCTATAAAATATTATATTATAAAACTGAGGGCGGGGGCCAGGTAAATGACCTTGGAGGGCCGCATCCGGCCCCCGGGCCTTAGTTTGGGGACCCCTGCTCTATAGTCTGTGAAAGCCCAATTGCATTAAAATTGTGTCCTTTCAAAAACACTATATTTTACATCAGTTCATGCCAAACATACCATCCAGATTTGGTTTTTTAAAAACCCCAAAACCCTGGCCTGCTGTTCTCACGTGACACAGCATTGTCAGGTAGAAAATAAATATTATTTATATAAATAATCATTATTTGCAATTTTCCAAATTATAATAGAAATATGTGCTGCTTAAATCATAAGACAAAGCCAAATTGATCTATCATCTATTTATCCCACACTAAGAAGATCTAGAAGAACAAGATCTTTCTACTTTCAGGCCTGTTGAAAATGTATATGTTCTATTATTCATTTAATAATTTATCAAAAATTATTTCTTTCATAAGAAAGTACGTTTGTGATGCATCTACACAGTAGTATTACGGAGTTTGAGAACACCTTAATTGCTGTCAGGGGATGATGGGAGGCCGAGTGGATTCCAAAATTCATCATCCCGGTCTCACCTCCTTCTCCAGACTGTATTCCCATGCTGAGAAACAGCACTGGTCAAACAAACACTCCACCAGACGAAGTCCAACTGTTGATTAACTTTATTAACATGTCTATTTACAGTTTGCATTTCTCGGCTTCAGAGATAACATTCATAGTCCATCTTCAGCGAAAGCTCAAGCCGAACTCCAGAGATAAGATAAGAACACATTCCTCAGATCGGAGGAAGTTCCAACCCTCAAAGGCAGGAAATCAATCCTGATAGGTCATAACAATCACAACAGGCTGTCAGTCAAAACTAGCCTGCTGTTAACTATTTCATTACTGAAAATACACACTCTAGCTCATCAGCAGTAAACACTTGATTTACATTTCATACAAATACAACCATACTCCAACAATTGCCATGGCTCACTGATATGGAATCTTGGGAGTTGTAGTTATGTCTTTAACCTTTTCTGTCAAAGAATGATGGTCCCTGAGCAAGCTACAACTCCATGGATCCCATAGCATAGAGCAATGGCAATTCAAGTTGTATCAAACTGCATTATTTCTACTGTGTAGATCCACCTCAGGTTAGAAGTAGGGCATATAAAATGATTTGTTTTCACTGCATTTTTTCATTGTTTTAGAATGAAGACAGAAGAGTTGTTAAATGTAAGAAGCTGTTAACAGAAAGTGGCAAAAGCAAGGTGGATGAAATATCCATACATTTTGAGTAGCCTCAGACCTTTAGGATAAAGACAAGGTATAAACAGAGAAGTTCATTGCAGGAAGACTTGCATTAACTTGCCCTGATTCTAATTACTTTTACATGTCACCTGCATTATTAGAAGCAAAACCTTTGTCAACGAGTTTAATGCAGCATCAAGCTGCCTAGGGACAAGTATTTCATAGTTAGATTGATGTCTTTTCCCAGAGGTAACACATCCATAATTAATGCCAAATTAATTCCAATGATACTAACAAGCACATTGGGTAGAGGCTGGTAATTATTTTCAGCATAGTATTTAAACACTTGAAACGCACAAGTATATTGGCAGGAATTTGCCTATCATTTTTCTGAAAAGACACAGTGCTCAAGAGCACATAGGAATAACAAACAACATCTACACTCTAACTTGAAGTTGACTTCTGAGTCCAATTTTTCATGGTTCCGAGACATATAATGTGCCCAACCCTCTTTGCACTATCAAATATTATGTCACATTAGAGTTGCTCTTCTGTCACTAAATGCTGGTAATAAATATGAAATAATAATCTGTCACTGGTTGTTGTCAAACTGGTGCTGACTGGGGTACAAATCCAGTGCCGTATAGTACATCTTCTTTGCAGACAATTCTCACAGTTTCATCTCAGATATCAGAATATAGTCTTATTTCCTTCCTTCCCTTTTTGAAATCTGAAAAACTGGTTAAAATGTTCTAATTTTGAATATTTATCATGACATATCACCACTGTTACCTATTCAAAAGAGGATCCAATTCTATTAGTGGAAAAAGTGCCATCAACCTTGGAAGCACTGCACTGGAAACTGATGGTTGGTTGCTCATATTTGTCCCCTCTGTCTGTGACAATGCTGAAGTTAAGGACACAGAAGTTTAACAGTTAAAATTACAGATTACTTTGGATTTGTTCTGAAACCTGTGCCTGCTAAAAGAGAACAGTGATGTCTCTGAAGGACCAGGGTCAATCCTACTATGAAGCAAAGAGAGGCAATCAACTCAGGAGACAAATGCTAAGTGGTGGTGCTGGGGAAATGTGGCAACCATTATCCCTTTAATGTTTCCTATTGGGTTTTCATCTCCCTGGAGAATAGAGGTAGATGATATGTCTCACAACCTTTCTTGTCACCCTAAACTAGCCTGCTGAAATGAATACTGTAGAAACTCAGCTTTCAATCATCTGGCTTCTGTATGAGGAATGAGGGACATCTTGCCTAAAGCAGCAATATATCTTGGACTAGTCCAGAGCAGACTTATGTGAAATGGGAAGACAACCAGCAGGTGGAAAGAGGTTCTGCTTATGCCTGGAAAAATTAGTCTGGAGTTTCTTGCTTTCTATATGAGCTTACTTCCTTTTCACAACCAGACTTCACATGGGAGGAGATATGGAAATTTCCCAAGAGAGCATTAGAATGAGAGCAAGGATAACAAAAGTGGTTCGAAGTTGGAGGAGTTAAAGTGGTGGCAAATACATTCTTGCTGATTCTCTTGCTACTAACGTATGGGAGCGTTACTGACGCGGAACCTCTGAAGATTCTAATATCAGGATATATCAGTTGTACAAACAGCTGTAAATTCAGAAGTGCATTCACCACCTACTAGTGGTGGATTCACCATTCCCGGAGGGGGAAATGGTGGGAAGAGCTTATTAGGGAAAGGACTAGAACTCAACAGTAGAGCATTTATTTTGCAGTCAAAAGATTGACCCCTGGTAGGCTTGGTAGAGCTTCTACCAGTCAACATACAAAATATTGAGTTAGATACACTTTTTTTTCTCCATTAGCAGTAAATTCCAAGCAGATATATCCGATAGTATATTGGCATTACCAGGCAAAAATAGCACTGACAATCCCGTTTGTCTCAAAGCATGTGGTTCCATTGTAAAGGGGAACATATAATGTCTAGAGGTGCATCATAAAAGTGCCAGTTGAGATGTTATGCCTGTCAATTTTCACTGGTAATTACCTCACTGTCATCGCACTGCAAAATCATAATCAGTGAACATCTCATACTCTCAGTAGCATATTTTGTGAAAGTGCATGGAGGTCTAGCAGTGTTCCTTTTGCACTGCAGCCCTAATTAAAGGCTGAGTCAATCTCTGTCTTTGTTGGCGGTGAGCTTTAAAATATGTTTGGTGCCTTGATCCAGGTGACAGGAGGGAAAGGAATGGCTTCTAAGGTATCTATTTTTTCTTCATTCTGATTGTGCTGAGGTGGTGCTGGTGCTGAAAAAGATTGTGGTTTGTGGGAATGTGCTAAGAGGCCAGATATGAAGAAATGAATGATCTTAACAACAGCTCCTTGTGGCTAGACAGGAATCAAATTACCTTTGAGGAGATAACATCGAAGCCACATAAATCAGGACAAAATACCGATTTTCTCACTAAGGAAATATATGGCTTCTACAGTACCAGCTATACAGGAGGAAGATTGTACTTAAGGTAATTTCTTTTGAAGTGGGCTTAATAAATTCTTAAAATACAATATAAGGACAAAGCAGGTATACAGCTCATAATCAGCATAGCAATTTTTGAAGAATTGGAAGGAAAAGTGTTTTATTTCTCAAGGACCAAAAAGATCAAAATCAACATTTACGTTAAGTCAAGTCCATGGATGGAAAATGTGTGACATAGAATTGCTGCTCTATATATAGTAAAATGCCATGGGAAACAGACAGGTTAGTATATAATTATTAGGAAGAATCATGCACACTAGCCATTTGCAGTATTTAGCCCAAATTACTCTACTGCAAAGACTGAGAGAGAGAAAAAATCTCTATCTTAAGCTTTCATAGACTGCTGTATTTGATTTACTCCAATAATAATAATAATAATAATAATAATAATAATAATAAGAAGAAGAAGAAGAAGAAGAAGAAGAAGAAGAAGAAGAAGAAGAAGCAATAACAGCACCAGTGGTATAGTGTGGTTGCATAGGTGTGCGAATGTGTGCATGCACACATATACATGTACATATGTGTGTAGAGAGTAAAATACATCAAGGACCTCTTCAATGTGAGAAGTGATTCGCCAGCCATCATAATGAATTGAGGGAGGGCAATCCTGGGGGAAGGGGGTTAGAAGGTTATAGTGAGTACCCATAGGGCCCTCACCAACAGTGACACTTCCCTATCACACTTGGGAAAGCATTCCAGCATGGTTTCACCCCACACTGACCCCTTGGTTCCTTATAGAACATGGGATGCCTCTCATGTTCTGGGCCAAGAATCCTAGGGCACTTGCACCCCAGTTCATCCATGGATCCCCGCAGGAAGTTAGCCTACGTCGTGGGATAGGCAGTGTGGGGTTTTGTCAATCAACTGTGCTGCAAGCATCCTAGAGTGCTTGCAGACCATCGTGTGATGAGATTCGTAGAGATTTTACTGTCTCCTGCTCCTGACATAACAATTTAGAACTCCAGTTAACTTACAATGGAGTCCCAAAGAAGAGCAGGATTGGATAAATGAAAAGCTTCTTTAAAAAGTGTCCCAAATTAGTGTTTTTCCCAGTTATTTTGATCTCTTTCACAAATGAAGGGAAATATAACTTTGGGACTTATCTTAAAGCAGGTTGCAGCTTTAGAAAGGGCCCTATGGGTGCTCACTATAACCTTCTAACCCCCCCCCCCCCCCCAAGGAAACACACAAGGTCACAGGGTATGGGCTACTGATGAGATTCCTAACTGTTGGTAGCTGTCTAGGAACAACTGACTGATGCCACCATAAGAAATGTTTTGGAGGAAGAAGAGGTCTAGTCATTTCAGTGAAGCTGCACTCTGTCTCAAGGCTCCCAGGGAGGACAGTATGGACAATGTGAATGTGGCAGTATTCACAATCAGATGCAACAGTTTCGTCAACGGGTTATGATGGTCCAGTCAGTATCAAAGGACTGTGGCAGCTTGATGGTCAGACCATGAGAGAACTAGCAATAGTAGTAACAGGGTATGGAGTCTGTCAAGCAGTTTGACTGGGGTAGCTTGCCTTTTGAACTAAGGGTGCTTAATTAATGCAGCTTGACACCACTTTAACTGCCATAGTCAGTGGTCAGGGAAGTTGTAGTTAGGTGAGACACCAGAACTCTTTGGCAGAGGAGGCTGAAGACCCAGTAAAACTTGCAGCTCCAATGATACCATAACACTGAGCCATGGCAGTTACAGTAGTGTCAAACTACATTAATTCTACCATGTGGGTGCAGCCTAGGTTGGAGAGGTATCCTGATTCAGCTTATAATTTCTGTTTGAGGAAGATGCTGGAGAGCTTGTCAAGGAAATTTGATGAAGTCCATGTCACAGAGAAAACTATTTCACTTATTGTTCTGAGAGACCTACAGACTACATGGTAGATATTTAAAAAGAAGTTTGTTGAACCATTATTATTTTGATGATGATGGTGATGATGATGATGATGATGATGATGATGGGCTTGTCCCCATGTGAACCACCATGAGTCCCTTCGGGGAGATGGAGGTGGGACACAATAATAATAATAATAATAATAATAATAATAATAATAATAATAATAATAATAATTTGGAAACAATAGACATTGACAAAATCACCATCTGCCAACTGCAAAAGGCCACCCTACTGGGATCTGCACACATCATCAGAAAATACATCACACAGTCCTAGACACTTGGAAGTGTTCGACTTGTGGTTTTGCGAAACGAAATCCAGCATATCTATCTTGTTTGCTGTGCCATACAACGTCGTTGTGTTGATAATAATAATAATAATAATAATAATGATGATGAAACCGACAAAACTATTGATCATATCCTCAGCTGCTGTAAGAAAATCACACAGACAGACTAGAAACAGAGGCACAACTATGTGGCCCAAATGATTCATTGGAACTTATGCCTCAAGTACCACCTCCCAGCAGTAAAGAACTGGTGGGATCACAAACCTGCAAAAGTATTGAAAAATGAGCACACAAAGATACTGTGGGACTTCCAAATCCAGACTGACAAAGTTCTGGAACACAACACACCAGACATCACAGTTGTGGAAAAGAAAAAGGTTTGGATCATTGATGTTGCCATCCCAGGTGACAGTCGCATTGATGAAAAACAACAGGAAAAACTCAGCCGCTATCAGGACCTCAAGATTGAACTGCAAAGACTCTGGCAGAAACCAGTGCAGGTGGTCCCGGTGGTGATGGGCACATTGGGTGCCATGCCAAAAGATCTCAGTCGGCATTTGGAAACAATAGACATTGACAAAATTACGATCTGCCAACCCTACTGGGATCTGCGTGCATCATCCGAAAATACATCACACAGTCCTAGACACTTGGGAAGTGTTCAACTTGTGATTTTGTGAAATGAAATCCAGCATATCTATCTTGTTTGCTGTGTCATATAATAATAATAATAATGCAAGAATATTGGGCAGACTTACTACAAGCAGAGGCATAACACCATTGCTGAAATGATTCATTGGAACTTGTGCCACAAATACCATCTGACTGCGACAAAGAACTGGTGGGATCACAAGCCAGAAAAAGTTACAGAGAATGAGCATGTCAAGCTACTCTGGGACTTTCAAATTCAGACAGATGGGGTTTTGGAGCACAATACTCCTGACCTCACGATCGTGTTAAAAGACAAAGTATGGATTGTCGATGTCGCAATCCCAGGTGACGGCAGGATTGAGGAGAAACAACTGGAAAACTTGACACGATATGAGGATTTAAAGATCGAACTACAAAGACTTTGGCACAAGCCAGTCAAGGTGGTCCCAGTGGTGATCGGCACACTGGGTGCAGTGGCTAAAGGCCTTGGCCTGCACTTAAACACAATCGGCGCAGACAAAATTACCATCTGCCAGCTGCAGAAGGCCACCTTACTGGGATCTGCTCACATTATTTGCCGATACATCACACAGTCCTAGACACTTGAGAAGTGTCCGACGTGTGATCCAATTCAACAACCAGCAGAGTGTCTGGTGTGGACTCAACTTGTTGTGAAAATAATAATAATAATCATCATCATCATCAGCAGCAGCAGCAGCAATAACTGGACCAGTGGTATAGTGTGGTTGCATAGGTGTTTTAGTTTCTAGTGCCTTCTTTAATACACCTTTTGTGTGTGAGTTTGTGGTAGATTCAGGTAGATCAGTCAGGTAGGGCTTCAGACTTTAGAGAAGGATCCTGTCTTTTCAGGATGGCCATTAATCAGTAATCAAATATCTGTTTTGGGCAGTGGCTAATTCTGTATTGGATTTTGGTGAGTTAAAATTGGAATTCCTTCCTTTCAAATTGAGGCAGATTTACAAACTCCTGCAAGGACTGTGGACCAGGTACATTGGGGTTGTTGTCAGGCCCAGATTGTTGCCACTGGGCTGTTATCTCCTCTGTTTCACCAGTACCACCATTTCTAGCTGTCCAAGGAGGTCTCTGTGGGGAAAATAATCATGTATTGTGAAGACTGCCAGTAGTCTATTCTTGGAAAGTATGGGGTTTATTGGCCCATGTAGACAAGGCTTTTGTAAATAACTCCAGGTATCTTTGAGCTTCACAACCTCAGAACCAATTCAAGAGGATTTCTACTCATCCACATAATTGAAGAGGAGTGTCTAAAGAGTTGAGAATGAAGATGGGTGGAGTGGAACAGTTCTTTACTTGAGCTTTTCTTATCAGCCTCTCCATGAAAAGGTCACACTTGTACAATCAGATTGAACGAGCTTGTTCATCTGTTTCAACAATGCCGGCAGATGTTTCAAGGCTGTTTGTCTTTAAACCGGACAAGGAGGGAGTAATTTGTTCCTTTTCTGTAAGGAGAGGATGATGATATTTAAATGTGAAATCTGAATAGCTGATAAACAGATCTTATTTTTTCATTTTCTTTTGAAAGAGTATGAAATATATTGTCATGAACAGAAGTGCTGAAGAATGAATAGTATTTTTTCCCTTTCTACAGATCAAGTGATATAGTGAAATTGCAAAAATAAAAACCATATATTTGTTCCCCTAGTCTTCATTGGTTTCAGTACCAAAACGAGAGAGTTAAGGCCAGGCATGTCAGCTGTGAGAGACCCGTGTCAGATGTCACAGAGTAAGGAAGGGTGAGGAAACAAAAAAGTCATATGTGATGCATAGCCTGTCCCTAAAGGTAGCTGGATGCTCTCTTGATATAGAAGAGAACACCATTCATCACAAGTTTTGAAGTAAAATTGAACAGCTATTCTGATTGCTTTGTGTACCTGAAATAGAAGAAGCTGCTTTCTTGTCCCTTACCTCAGGCTGGGAAACTGTCTTGGAACAGCAATGATAGCATTATCAGTTCATGATTTCTATCAAAATACATACTTATATATTCTAAATATTTCTTCAGCTGGGTTAAACCCTACTAAACCACTCTTTGCCACTATCTTATTATTCCACATCTCTGCTCACTTTAAATATTTATGCATTTGTTTAACTTTTGTATGACTTTAAAACTGAAGATATAAGGAAGAGAAATGGAATGCGTTTTTCACAAGTTTGACTTTAAGACAAACTTTGGAGGGAGCCAACAATCCAGTGTTTCATGAGATGGCATTCTTAATCCCAGGCTGTACAATTTCTTGATTTCTTTTGTTTCCCATCCATATGGCAATTGCAATCAAGTGAGATGATTTTGAAATTAGCCCTACTGTATTTGTTGGGAAATTTTATCAAATAAATATGTACAGAATTGGGTTGTCGTATGTTTTCCGGGCTGTATGGCCATGTTCCAGAAGTATTCTCTCCTGACGTTTCGCCCACATCTACGGCAGGGATCCTCAGAGGTTGTGAGGTATACCTCTGAGGATGCCTGCCCTAGATGTGGGTGAAACGTCAGGAGATAATACTTCTGGAACAGGCCATACAGCCCGGAAAACATACAACAACCCTGTGATTCCAGTCATGAAAGCCTTCGACAACACAATGTACAGAATTGCAGTTTCATTGAGTTAGCAGGCAACAGCGGATTTTTAAAAAAATGTTATGTCTTATTGTATTAGCTTATTGCCACTTGATCCCCTCCACCTTTAACACAGTCAAATAAGTATGCATAATGTTCAGCAATTCTCCCCCACTTATGTTAAGAAAAATAACATCAATCTTAAACTGGAATGATAATTTCAGTCACTTTCAAGTAAGTGTCCTCTTGAGTTACAGCTAATTTGTCTTTAGTGATTATTAACTTGCTATTTAAGATCTAAAACTGATATCATTGATGTGATCCCACAATTGTAAATCACCCTCCTCCATGATTTAATTTCAGAGACTTGAATAATACTCAGGAAAAAAATGACTCTCAGGAAACAATAAATATATGTGGTGCAATCACATCCATAATGATAGGTTGTAATTGCCTCTTCTTTAGCTAAATTAATTTTGTATTGTAATGTGAACTAAAGCAACACTTTTTTGTGTCAGGAGTGACTTGAGAAACTGCAAGCCACTTCTGGTGTGAGAAAATTGGCCGTCTGCAAGGATGTTGCCCAGGGGATGCCTGGATGGTTTGATATTTTACCATCCTTGTGGGAGGCTTCTCTCATGTCTCCACATGGGGAGCTGGAGCTGACAGAGGGAGCTCATCTGCACTCTTCCTGGATTCAAACAGGCAGCCTTTTAGTCAGAAGTCCTGCCGGCACAAGGATTTAACCCATTGTGCCACTGAGGGCTCCAATGCAACGCTGAAGTGCATAGTCTACTAGAATTTCATGGCTTCAAATAAGAGTGACATCAAATATCATCTAACTACTTTGGAATACAGTAGAGTCTCACTTATCCAACACTCGCTTATCCAATGTTCTGGATTATCCAACACATTTCTGTAGTCAATGTTTTCAATACATCGTGATATTTTGGTGCTAAATTCGTAAATACAGTAATTACTACATAGCATTACTGCGTATTGAACTACTTTTTCTGTCAAATTTGTTGTATAACATGATGTTTTGATGCTTAATTTGTAAAATCATAACCTAATTTGATGTTTAATAGGCTTTTCCTTAATCCCTCCTTATTATCCAACATATTCGTTTATCCAACATTCTGCCGGCCTGTTTATGTTGGATAAGTGAGACTCTACTGTACTTCATTCTGTAAGTGCCGCTTTGGATGCAGCTTACTTTTTATCAGAGTAACTGAAGAAAGTGAAAGTCAACATATCTTGTCAAGTATTCCCATTGCTTTAGTTATTCATATATATGTGTGTGTGTGTGTGTGATTAACTGCATCCTCCAGCAGTCCTATTGAATTGGTGTTTGAAATCATATCTATATTTATCTAACTAATCTAATTGATATGAAAGAGATATGTTTGTGTATTAGATTACCCAGCAGGACTGATGACTATATTACATCTGACCAAGATAGGCATAGCCTAATTTTGCAAGGCAACATCTGTGCATATTAGGTTACCTGCTTGTATTGGTAGGACTGATGGTTTAACTGTTCACAACAGTAAAAGGATGAAACAGAGGGAAGTGGGCAAAATATATTATTGGAATTAAGTTAAAGCAGAACTTTGGTTTCTCACTGAATGAAAAAAAAACTCAACACAGGGCTAAGATGCATTACCCATTTCTTTGTCTTTTTTATTTGCCAATTAACTGAGCTAGAAACTGCTCCACCGTTTGACATACAAAGCTGACATTGTGATTTTTGTGAGTTTTTATCTGCTACTTTTTGTCTCCGTTTTACAGTTTTTCAGTATTGTGGTATTATCGTGAGCTGTCTTGGGCTGACATAACTTTTGATGGAGAGTAATATAATATTTTAAAGTAAAATATAAGTTAGATTGAACTGTGATGTAGTAGTATAGTAATTTTGTTATAGGTTTGGCTAGCCAGATGGTTGGCTTTGTGGGTGCTATGTGAGCTCACCCTGCCACCTTCTTGTTAAGACATTTTAACTAGCATGGCCATAATTTCAGTTCATAAATACTGTATTCAGTGATTATAGGGTTGCCAGATTGAAATGTGGAAAGGGATTCTTTGCTTTTCATGGTTGTGCAAAAGAGGAAATTTCAGCAGATGTTGCTTGGCATGCAACCATTCAACACCTGCTAAAGTTTCCTCTTCTTCACAAGCATTAAAAATCCAGGCACACTCTCCTTCACCAATAGAGGAAAATGCATGCTAGTAAAGGAGCAATTTCAATATTTACGAATTAAGAAATTGTATAATTATAGGGATCCTACATCAGGGATGGGAAAGTGAAATTTATAGGCTGCGTGCAACTCCCAAGACCACACAGGGTATAGCTTTGACTTCCATATTAACTTTCACACTAGACACTTATAACACAAATTTTCCACTTCAGCTACCATGGCTGCATGCTATGAAATCCTAGTGTCTGTAGTGTAGGAAAGTACTAGTGTTATCTGGGTGATATTTTTGAATATCTCTTTCAAACTAGAAATCCTGAGATTCCATAAAATGGAAGATTCAAAATTATTGTGGAATCTTAGTACTATCCATAATTATGTATGATAGGACCCCTGCTGACTTTATGAGGCATCAGCTGGGCCTAAGACATCTTGGAAATTACCCAAAACATGACAAAATTTTCTAATTGAATAGAAGGTGGTGCAGCTGGTTAAACTGCTGAGCTGCTGACCTTGCTAACTGAAAGGTCAGCGGTTCAAATATGGGAGCGGGGTAAGCTCCCACTGTTAGCCCCAGCTTCTGCCAACCTATTTATTTATTTCATTTACAGTATTTATATTCCGCCCTTCTCACCCCGAAGGGGACTCAGGGCGGATCACATTATGTACATATAGGGCAAACATTCAATGCCCATAAACACATCGAGACAGAGACAACAGACAGGCAGACGCAGAGGCAATTTAACCTTCTCCTGAGGGGATGTTCAATTCTGGCCACAGGGGGGAGCAGCTGCTTCATCATCCACTCTGATGGCACTTCCTCATTTGAACATTGTAAATTAGTTAAACTTGCCTCCCCACTTTTATAAGTGGTACCTTATTTCCTACTTGATAGATGCAACCATCTTTCGGGTTGCTAGGTCAGCAATGAGCAGGGGCTATATTTTATTTTTAATTGATGGGTGCTCACCCCACCAAGGGCTGGCATCTAACTCATGACCTCATGGTCAGAGTGATTTATTGCAGCAGCTGTTTACCAGCCTGCGCCACAGCCCGGCCCCTAGCAGTTTGAAAACATGCAAATGTGAGTAGATCAATAGGTACCACTCCGGCGGGAAGTTAATGATGCTCCATGCGGTCATGCTGGCCACATGACCTTGGAGGTGTCTATGGACAATGCTGGCTCTTTGGAAGGCGCTGAACAGACTGCGCTCTGGCACCACAAGATGGAAAGCTAATCTTAAGAAATGGGCTATAAAGTGGAGCCCACAATATGCAAATGTAAAGAAGAGCAAACCACAGAGCACTTACTACAATGCAGCCTGAGCCCTGCCACATGCACCATGGAAGACCTTCCTACAGCGACACCAGAGGCACTCCAAGTGGCCTGGTCAAAGGTAATTTAATAGGATGTCAAGTTTTTAACATTGTGTTTATAAAACACCTTCTAACTGTACCCTCAATTTGCTTCTGACATGATGAATAAATAAATACTAGATGGTGATCGTGTTCAATCAATTCCCTGGATACTTCTTATGGAAAACCTTCTGTGATATGCAATTTGTTATCGTTACTCATGTTGCCCCTGTTCTTTATCTTTCTCCAAGACAAGCACAAGAAATGAAAAGTTGAAGGATCTTTAGCCCATTATTTTCCTCCTTCCCCAACAATCTCTTTGACAACAATAGTTCTCATTGGCCTTCTAGTCTTTTTTCTTCAGACTCACACCTCCCACACAGCTATTCTGGACTGCTCCATGGCTCCACTCTCTCTTCACCACTTCCTCTGAGCTTCCAAACTATTATCTATTAAATCTTTCTGTCCCACTATTCTCTTCCACACTCCACAGGATCCTCTGTCTTCAATTAGATTTTTTTTGGGGAGGGGGGGGGTCTCTCTGTAAGTGCAACTAAGGTGGACAATCATATATAACAAGGTTGCAGTTACATAGGGAAAAATAAGTTGAAGGCAAAGCATAAGACATGAGTTCACATTTGAACTATGTGGTAGGTCTCTACCACCACTCAGTAAAGCTAATAACCCATAAATCTACAATTAATTTATAGAGGTTAGAGTGATACCATAAAAGAGGTGGAATTATCCCTCATTAAGTTATGGCCTTTGACCAAGATCATCCATCAAGGAGACAGAGAATAACTTTACAGTCATGGAGTTACGTAATAGTAACCTCATCAGTGAATTGCTACATTGTACAAGCAAATGGCCAATGAGAAAATATGCACATCTAAGCGCAACCTTTGAGCATGTGTAATGGTATCACATGCATAACTCTGCTTTCAAAACTTTGAATTGAATATAGAATTTTTACATTAAAAAAAGACCAACCCATTCCTTGAGCTGGGTGCGGCAAAACTACAGTGTTTCCCCGAAAATAAGACAGTGTCTTATATTAATTTTTGCTCCCAAAGATGCTCTAGGTCTTATTTTCAGGGGATGTCTTATTTTTCCATGAAGAAGAATTCACATTTATTGTTGAACAAAAAAATGAACATTTATTATATACTGTACAGTAGTTGTCATCACAAACCAGACGAACTGTGAATCCTATCAAGAATTTCTTGTTACTGCCATTATTTCCATGTACAACACTCCATGGTACATATATTTACCAATCCTGCATGCTCTGGTATTCTGTTTGGTGGGCATGCTTCCAAACAAAACCTTTGCTAGGTCTTACTTTCAGGGGAGGCCTTATATTTAGCAATTCAGCAAAACCTCTACTAGATCTTATTTTCTGGGGATGTCTTATTTTAGGGGAAACAGGGTATGTGTGTGTTGGAGAACATTTTGCCCAGATTTATCCTTGGGTCACATCCCCCATACAGAAAATCCAAATGCATCCATGTTCTTTTGCAGACCCTCTGAAAATGGCAACAGGAAGTGAATCTTTTTCACTTTCTGTGGCTATTTTAAGAGCAATTACAGAAGAAAACAGAGGCATTGGGGTCGTTCCTGTCAGGATTGCTTTGATGTAAAAAAAAAAAAACTGTCACAGATTCATAATAGATTCACCTTTAGTTTAGATGAAGAAAATGATAGGTTTAGGATCTCTTTTGACATAAACGGTGTTGAAATAACATTTGATATTTGATTAACATTTCTCTGATAATGAAACTTTTATGATTCAGAATGTTTTCAGAATATGTAATACCATAATAAAACCAACAAATTGACGTCTTTATAAAAGTGATAAATTGATTCTAAATAAGGCTTTTTGTTGCTATCCAGATGGTAACAAAAACTAATAATAAATCCTGTTTTCCATATGTTGCCCCTTCAAGAACCTTCTTCAAACAGAAGAACTCTTTAGAGACAAATTTGAATTCGATTCTTTTTTTCAAAAATTAGAAAATAGGTATTTTAGAACTACCTAAATATGTATATGAAAAAGGTAAATAAATGTACCTATGGCAGATTATCTTGTGAAATGTTTTTTTCATATTTTAGATAACATGATACTCAAGTTAACGAAAGACAAGTTCACAAACATGGTTCAATAATGCTAAGACATTGATATATGATATGAAAGTTGTTTTTTGTTTTAAAAATACATTTCAAGAAGGACCATATGTTTATATTTCTTAACTTCTCAGCCCTAAACAAAATGTATTTTTTCAATATCATTTCTTTGGCAAGAATTGCTGATAAACACCCCAATGCGACATTGAGAAGTGTACATGTGGAAGTGATATTTGGCTTTGCATGTCCCGCTATGGCATAAGATGGCATGCTGTTCGATCTAGTTTATGCATTCATGCTTGAGAATGGCATCTGTTGACTATGAAGCTGTTGTAGACAGACTGTATGATGTGGTGGAAATAATTCTAAATCCAATGCTACATGGAGAATTCAACATTGATTCATGTGCCCCATTGGCTGCAATGTCTTATGAATAGCAGGGTACCATGCAAAACAAATCTTACTTTCAAGAGTAGATGTAAAACCAAATTCTATTGTTAGTCCCAGCTAGAGTAGACACTTTGAATAACTGAGATTCATAAGCACCATTCAATAACTAATTCACTCTGTTCACCGTATTTGAATGAGATTGTGACAGTTACTATAGATTTTTAATTATTATTTTTCATATTTTGGATTTTTTTAATGAAAATTGCCTGAGTATTTTTCAACAACATACCTTTCTCACAAACCCTACATTGTATACAACTTACAGTCTTTTTCTCTCAAAGTGCAAGTGTTTTGCAAAAAAACAACAACAACAAAAACATGGAAAACAACAAAAAACATGTGAAGTACAAACACTTTTACTTATAGTTGGCAAAAGTAAACTCCTCATGATGTTTGACAACTGCTTTGTTTGGGCTTTTCAATGTATGAAGATATTACTTCATATCAAGAATGTGGAAGATTTTCCTGTGCAGTATGACAACTGCAACCAGATGATAGGTACCTGTGGTTTCACCTATCCCCATTCAACAAAATGTGTTCTCTCTAGTAATTTTCTAGGTCTTCCAAGTGATTCTATAGTATGTTTCTGCTGGAAGGTATCATAGAGTCTCAGGGAAGGGCCTAACAAATTTCTAGGGAATATCATTTTATATCACTCACAGGTACCTATGGTTTAGTATTATCCATGGTTTCCTTTTTCTATGGTAAATTCAGTAAATTAAGAATGCTCCTTGCCCTGTATTGTATTTCACCTAATAAATTGATATCTTTTTAGAAATACTGGTTGGAAAGGAAGATTAAAGCGCTTTACCTACCTACATATTTTGGATCTAATCCATGTAGCAATGCAGACTGCCATTATGAGGTCCTCGTGAATAAATTGCATAGTTTGTGAAATGTAAAATGTTCTGACCTTCATCTTAGTTGCTCCCTGAAGATACTGGGTTAATGGCAGCATTCTAGCTTAAAAATGAAAAATATCATACACAACATAATTTTATCAGTGTTCAATGGAATGGTTACACCACCAGATAAAGATGAAGTTGGCAAAATAAAAAGGCCACTGGCACAGCAGCAACAATGGAGGAAGACCAAATCCAGAAGTAGCTAAAGAAGCAGACTGTTGGCTCTAAGACACTGACTCTACTGCATGGCTTCCTAGAAGTGGGTGGGGAGGTCTTTACAGCCAAGATGTTCTCGAATGAAAGCTTTGAACAATTGTCTATTGAATCCATGCCTTTTAGCACACTAACTTCAGAAAGAAGTTGAACAGACTTAGCATAACTTTGCCAGCAGGTACTGCTACAGACTTTAGTGGTGCAGGAGAGCCTTAATGAGCTTTGAACTACTGCTCTGAACTTCACTAAACTGATGAAAGCCTTCCTTTCTCAAGAAGTACAAGTAAAGTACATTGGTATTTTCGTTGACATTTGAAAGATGTATGTGATGTGCCTGAGGTGGGGGAAAAAGAATAAAAAGGGTAACAGCGTCAATTTTCAATCCTTCCAAACTTTCTGTATCGGTGGCAATTCATAAATGAAATTTAGTTCATTCGTATACTTCACCAAGTAGCTTGTGGGGTTTCAAGTATAATGTGAACAGGTGGTGAGGCTGACAATAGCATCACATTTTTGCATGCAACCAAATGTGTCCTTTAATATTGTATATCACTTTGCCTTTTTCTGTGTGAACAGCTTGAAAACCCAAGATGAATTGTACACATTATAGGAAGCAGAACCTCTGCACTGTATTTTTTTTAAAAGTGAAATGACATTCAGGAAATCTAGGAAGAAAAAGAATGATTAAGAATGATGGGAAAATCCCTTGTTTTCCACATTCTTATGAAAAATATTGGCTTTGCACCTCTCCAAATTTGTGAAGGGATTGAAAACTAAGCATTTCTGAAACTGTCAAGACATTTTGCTGTAGAATAAGAAATCCAAATCCAAATTAAGGTTTCAAACTGTTGTTATATAACAATAGCATTTAAAAAAAACAGCAGCTGAATTATTAAAATAATCACAGACACAGATTAGGTAGACTTCTACACAAACTTGTATACTCTTAAAATCAATCAGCCTTCACTATGCTATCCTAAGAGAGAGTTAATTACACAATTTTTGCAAAAGTCTGTCCTCTTAGAGCAGTGGTTCTCAACCTGGGATCCCCAGATGTTTTTGGCCTACAACTCCCAGAAATCCCAGCCAGTTTATCAGCTGTTAGGATTTTTGGGAGTTGAAGGGCAAAAACATCTGGGGACCCCAGGGTGAGAATCACTGTCTTAGAGCATATCTACTTTGATCTTTTTTTAATGAGATCTTACTTTTGGTAACAAATATGTTATTCTTAGAGTTCAGAGTTCCAAAATAAATCAAAGAAGGGTGTAATCCACAGTTTGATTCCAGATTGTAGTGATCATGCCTTCTGTTGTCATATGGATATTGGGGGGAGTCTGATCTTCTATTTCACCATGTATATGGGTTGCCTTTGATGAAATAATAGTTCTGGTCCATCACCTCCAGTATACTGACCTTGCAAGAGCTGAAAGGGCTAAATTAGGAACCCTGTTGTGACTCAGCCTTTGCCTTTGTGTGACTCTGATGTGCCCTTGTGTGACTCTGATGAGGATTCTGGGTTATATGTGCATAATGATGGGATTCAGGATGAATTTGAAGATGACTCTGATGCTGGGAAATGAAGAGCAGGGAGTTGTTCCCATGGGAAGGAATGATGATGTTGTTTCTAATGACGGATTTCAGGTGCAGGAAGCAGAAAGGGAGGGTAGCTCTTTGCCTCTGCCTGATAACACTAATGAGCTCAGTGGCCTTGACTCTGAGGCCGCATCTCTCGATCTCGATTGGGCTACAAGACTGGAATTTAGAGGGTTGCGTAGAAGTCTTCAAATAGCTAATAAACGGGAGGACAAAGGGCAAAGGAATGCCTTTATGTCATGCTTTTAAAACAGTCTGCTGAAAGGGAGATCTCTGACAATGCAACTTCATCGCTTGATCAAGAAGCAAGTCTGTACCAAGTTTGCTTTCCTGTGTTACCATTTGGATATATTCTGTTTGCTGGGACTTTTGGCTTCTATGAAAAGGACCTTGTTTTGTGCTCTATGTTTCTATGGACTTACTGCTTTCAGCCTTGTTTTGTACCTACCTTTTGGAACTGAACTTTTACCTTTTATGAACTATCTTTTGTCTATTTTCTAAATAAACTACAAAAGACTACTTTGTGTGTGTGGCTTGGTGTCTTTAGCAAGGTGAAGCTAACCTGAGGTGCGACATACCCATTCATTTAGAATTAGAGCAGCCTCAAGCCCTTCTTCAATGGACAGGGATACTCAGTTTATTATGACAATTGGTCACTGAAGCTTAGTGGCATATCAGAGGTGCATTTGGCCATTGCAACACTAACATGTGTTGTCTGCTTTGTTATCTATTGAAGATTTTTAATTATGGTCAGGGGATAGAATTTTCTGATCTGCTTTCACAGCTTTGTCTATTGGTCAGTGTGCTAAACTCAAAACATCCATTTAGAATCCCTCCTGCAACTGGGTGAATGGTTCACTATCAGGCGTGTCCAGGTCCTTTTTGGTCAGCCTGGTAAAGGATATTCACTTGTCTGTGCCAAGCTGTGTGTGTGTGTGCGGGGGAGGGGATGAGGAATTTGAAAAACACCTCTGGGGAATAGGTTTCTGGAGCAGCCACTACATGTCGTGAGATGGGGTGATGGTAGGAACTGTCCTTCAAGCTGATCTGAGCATTTAGCTCTCACTAGAGATCATGCAATGGCCAGCTGAGAAACCAACTTTTGTGTTTTCCGTGGGCCTTGGGTATTCCATCTAGGGGTGTCTAGGAGAGACCAGCTACCCCAGTTGCTCCCACATTACGTTGGACTGACTTTTCAACAACAAAAATGTCCTTATTTTCAAACCCAATATTTTGAGTATGGTCTTGTTATTTCCTAGTTAGTTATGAAAGACCCTAAAAGGACTTGTAAAAAACTAGTTTTTACAGGGGATATTGCAAGGCAAAAAAGACCATCTTATTTCTATCAAAACAATGGAAATTGAATATTTCACTGGTAAAAGGAACTATTTTCAGATATTTTACCTTCCTTTTTACAGGTTATTTAGTTGTTACATGAAATATGGACATTTGGACCAAAATCTATCATGATGCTTTAATGATTGATTGAATGTAATGGAAACTCCTTCTTTTACTCTCTTGTGTTAAATTGTTATTGTAAAATGGACCAAACTAAGATATATTCCCAGTATTGAGTAGTCTATGTGGCACTTTTTCGCAATTATAGTACTATAGGTATATCTCTACACCAGGCAAGGGCAAACTAAGGCTCAGGGGCCTTATTTTACTTGTCCTTTTGGCATAAGGTGGAGACAAAATAGTTTGCCCATGCCTGCTCCACACTGTAGAATCAATGCAATTTGACACCACTTTACCTGCTATGGCTCAATGCTATGGAATCCTGAGATTTGTAGTTTGGTGAAGCACTAGACCTACAACTCTCAGGATTCCATAGCATTGCACCATGGCAGTTAACATGATGTCAAACTACATTAATTCTACAGTATATGTGCTCCCTATATTTCCATTATAATCAGTACCAGAAATTTCCTATGGAATCCTGTAATCTGTAGTTTTGTGAAACCATTTTAATTTCTCATGCAAAGTTCTCTAGTGCAAACTAATAAACCACAAACTCCAAGATTCCTTGAAATATAGCCAATAGTACTCAAAGGGGATGTGTCATTATAGCATGAAAGAAACCCTTGTCAAAGAAAGTGCATGAACATTTGCTAATTTGTTTAACAAAAAAAATAGTATTAGGAACAAAGCTATGCTAGAACTAACATGATAATGGTCAATTTTCAGTTATAGAGTCTCACAAGGATGGTCTCTATAAAATAACGCATACAGAGTTCAAAAGTGCAAATGACTGTCTTGATCTCTAACAATTTCTGCTCAAATAGTTTTCATCTCTTATCAAGAGCATGTTTTTTGTAAAGCTTCTGCTAGCACTTTGGATCACAATAGAGAGAGCTCATAACAAATACATCATCGCTCGAAATAGATATACATGTCCTCCAGCTACTATGGGGTTTCAGCTAAATTAAGAGGGAACAAGAATATCCAAGGGGATAGCAAATGAAGTCGTGATCCCAGCTTATCAAAAAGTCCCAGGGCTTAACTCTGCCTCCCATTACACTCCCACCTAGACCCCCTTTTTAGCAATATCTTGTTTTCTATGTAATATGGTAGTGGGTGGGTAATATGAACATTTGACCCTTCTTCTGATCAGCTCAGAAACAGATTCTTACCGTTTCTGAATAATATACCAAGGGCAGAATGATAGGTCACAACTGTCTTATGCAACAGCCTACCTTTCTGCCTCCTTTGGAAATGTTAAACAGGTCAGAAGCACAAAAATTAGCATGAAAAGTGCTTTTTGGGGAAGGGTTATATCAGCATGTGTGGTCATTGGCAGCAGTTCATTTTATCTCCTCTCTGCTTTATGATGACATCCATCTTGAACAGTTCTTAAAGTGGTACTTAACCATGACTCCAAAGTCATTAGTAGATGTAAAATAACTGAAAGGTTTAGGAAAATCCCAAGTGCTACCATTCCAGGGGCAAAGGGGGGGGGGGGTAATTTCTCCAACCCCTCTGCTCATTTCTTTTGTCACCATATATTGCATAACACAATGTAGGATTCAGTACTGATGTTATTCTGTTCAAGCATGGAACATTGTATTATTTAATATATTAGAATGCAATAAAAATGACACTAAACCATTAGGTACTGTTAATAATAATAATAATAATAATAATAATAATAATAATAATAATAATAGGAACTTATGACTCAAGTACCACCTCCCAGCAGTAAAGAACTGGTGGGATCACAAACTTGCAAAAGTATTGGAAAATGAACACGCAAAGATACTGTGGGACTTATGAATCCAGACTGACAAAGTTCTGGAACACAACACACCAGACATCACAGTTGTGGAAAAGAAAAAGATTTGGATCATTGATGTTGCCATCCCAGGTGACAGTCACATTGACGAAAAACAACAGGAAAAACTCAGCCGCTATCAGGACCTCAAGACTGAACTTCAAAGACTCTGGCAGAAACCAGTGCAGGTGATCCTGGTGGTGATCGGCACATTGGGTGCTGTGCCAAAAGATCTCAGCTGACATTTGGAAACAATAGGCATTGACAAAATCATGATCTGCCAACTGCAAAAGGCCATCTTACTGGGATCTGCGTGCATCAACCGAAAATACATCACACAGTCCTAGACACTTGGGAAGTGTTCGACTTGTGATTTTGTGATACGAAATCCAGCATATCTATCTCGTTTGCTGTGTCATAGAATAAAATAATAATAATGAAAATATGTTCCTAGTTTGCAAGTGTGATTTCCCAAGTAGTTGTTGGGTTCCAGAACCTTCATTTTTGTGCCCACACACTATGTTAAATTGGTGAAGACTCTACAAGATATTCAATCATTGAGAAACTAGAGAAAATGTGCTATAGCAGGATGGCCTCCTGCAAAGACAAAGTTTTTGCAATTTAATAAACTTTTCCCATGTGTTTATGATAGAACCAATTAAGGAATTGTAAATACCCTTGTCTGTTTGCTCCCTTATGTTTCCCCCCCTTTTCTCTTTTTCTCCCCTCCCCATTTTATTTTCTTTTCCTCTTCTCTCTACGTTTTTATTCCTACTATCCTAAAATTGAATTGTTCCACCACTTTCAATGTAAAAGGAAAAACAGCACTCATTGTGCTTCTTTTCTTTTCTTTTTTCTTTTTTTCTTTTTCTTTTTGTTTTCCTCCCCCCCCCCCTATTATTTTATTTTAAATAAAAATCATTTTGTTTTTTTGTTTTTTAAAAAAGGAAATTACATTTATAACTCATGAACAAAATTCATACTCCAGGAAGGAAGGTGTTTCTTTTCAGAAAGAAAACAGGGAAGGGACAGTGGGAGGGAACAACTCTCTACAATGTGATGACTAATCAATAGAGGACTCCTGAATGAAATGGATAGTTTGCTAGTGTGTGATGGAGGTAGGAAAATTATCCATTTAATTCAAAATGGAGTATGCCGGAGCTGTATGGTAATCTACTCTTCCAAACACTTGACATGTTCAGTGGAATGAGGTCTTTAGTTTTTTTCTCCTTTAAATATTGGTTCATCAGTAGGTTTTTTAAATATATATATAATATATCCTATAATTATGAACTGCTTAAAGCATTCCAGACAAATACGACAAAGAAACAATTTAATGTGCTCAAAGGCCTATCTGGGAATGCTACTGAAGCAGCTGGACAAATTTGCCCAACTCTAAGAAGTGCTTTTTATCCAAGTTTTCTCTCTCTCAAAAAGAAACTTTTCTAGAAGCATCTTCATTTAGACAGGTCTTAGATGAATACCAACTAGAAAACAATGAAATGATATGAACTAGAAAACAGTTGTCCATATTTTAACAGAAGCTGCTGAAATTTTCTTTCCGACTTAGATATTTCTGAAACGTACCATTATTAAGTTATATACCTCTGTAAACAAAGACTGGTTAATCCCAAAAGGAAGACATTTAAGCTAAAATGCATAATTAATTACAATTAGAGTAGACCAACTGACAGATGGAATATATATGTGTGTTGATACAAGTAAATATCTATTGGTTTAATAGATGCACTTTATCTGGAACTGACAATTAGGTTTATGCTGGAATGGGCAAAAAGCAGCTCTCCAAATGTTAGATTACAATTTTTATCTGCCCTAGGCCCCATCTACACTGCCATATAATGCAGTTTGAAATGACATTATATGGTCAGTATCGTCTCATATAATTCAGTTCAATATACCATAGTTAAACTGCATTATATGAGTACACTGACCAATTAATTTAATCTCAAACTGCATTATATGACTGTGTAGATGGGGCTTTATTCAGGAATTGTGTGGAATTCTAGTAGTTACAGTCCATCATGTTTTCTTATTTCTAATTTAGTAAACTAATATCCAGGAAGAGATATGAGGAAACACCATTATAAATACCTCTCTGCATCGGGAAAAATGATAATGTGCCTTTTATTGAATTTACCCAATGACACAAAGGCAAGGGCTTGCCTTTAGCAGAGGCAATATCTTTTTTCTTCTTCTTCCTAAGTGTTTTTTCCCCTTTTCAACAGCAATTTCCAATTATTTTGCATCCTCTACAAAACCTGGGGCATTGTGGGAGGAAAGGCAATGTGTGTCTTCAAGAAAATGCTGAGTGTGGTGATGGGCCCAAAAAGGAGGGAAAACATCTCAGTAATTCATTTTCACAAAAAATGTCTTCTGAATTTTTTTTAATTTGGCTCTAGTTTCAGCATTCAAAGTCAGTAGCATATATCAGAAATAAATATATACAGTGTATTTAGTTACATAATATACTCAGATTAAACTGTGGAGAATTTTTGCTAAGAAGAAAATTGTGGGTGAGAGAAGCGCTAAGCTGCTGAACTTGCGGACCAAAAGGTGCCAGGTTCAAATCCCGGGAGCAGAATGAGCGCCTGCTGTTAGCCCCAGCACAGCTGTCTGCATTTTAAACTCTTCTAGGGCATGGTGATGGCATTTGTCATGGCAACTCCAGCACCTTGATATTATTTACTGCTATCTCATTGGCTAGAATAGATGAAAGAAAGAGTTAGCCAGAAGCAAGTGATCTAGCAGATATCAATAGTAATAGAAAAGAATTAGGAATCCAGATTCAAATACAAACTTCTAACAAAGCAGAGGTGTGGACTACTGCTTGCCTGGAATTCATCATTGGACAATTGGGAATGGGGATCAAACAAAAGTGAAGAAGACATGACTTATTCTTCATCCAAACATGATTGCCTGATCAAGGTTGCTTGCTTAGAATCAGTGATTTCATGCCTAACAAAGAAGAAGAAATATAGGTACCCAGCATCAGTAAGCATTGCCACTTCAGTTGCATAGATACATGACATGTGAGTTCATGGAGCCAAGTAGAGCACAGAAGTGCCACTCCCGTGCAGTGAAATCTTTTGCAGACATTGGCACAATCTAGAGGAAAAGATAGCTATGCCTAGGGACCATTTGGAAGATAAGCAGCTTAGCTGGTAGAAATCCAGGTTCTTGCTTACTGCCTGCAGGCAAATTCCGCAGGCAGAGCTGCTGTCACTCTATCAGATAGGGAAATATAATGTTTAAGGGATTTTCTTTCTTTCTTTGTGCAGGATAGCCAATCCTTAATTTTATTTTTAAAATGACCAGTAGCAGAGATAAATTTATTTGTGCAAATAGTCTGTGAATGTTTAGAGAACATCTAAGAAATAGTAGGCAAACCATGAAATATCTATCACCATTTTTATTTTACCTGATTCTAAAATTAATAGAAGCAGGGGAGAATTTTATTTGGTTCATTTTTTTAATACGTTCAGTGTTTTGAGTATGGGTGAGTTCACCTGTGTTCATATGTGGCATCTTTCTACATCACATTCCACAATAATGACATTATGATGTTACTTTAACTGCCATGGCGGAACCCCCAATGGTGCTATGGGTTAAACACTTGTACCAGCAGGATTGCTGATCGCTGATTGGAAGGTTGGGTTGCTGACCTGAAGGTTGCCGGTTCAAATCCAACCCAGGGAGAGCGCAGATGAGCTCCCTCTGTCAGTTCCTGCTCCCTATGCGGGGACATGAAAAAAGCCTCCCAAAAGAATGGTAAAACATCCTTACAGACGGACAATTCTCTCACACCAGAAACGACTTGCAGTTTCTCAAGTCACTCCTGACACAAAATTGCCATGGCAATGATGAGGAACTGAAAAATATAGATTTTTAGACATATATTGTATGCACATTAGAAGCACTGAAATGTAGAAAAAATCATGCTCTCTATGTACCAGGCACAAAGGAAGTGCAAAGGCTCTGTGTAAATGTACAGGCTGGGAGAAGGGGGGCCAGTTATCTATACATTCCATTTAGAGGGAGAGCAGACTTTTGACAGGTCAAGAGTGGCCTCTTGATGGATCTCTCTTTTTGGTGTCTGTGACTTGCTACAAGCTTTTAAGAGTGCTTAGATAGAAAAATGCTGATTGTGCATATTTATGTCCATGTATGTAAGCATGTGAAGTGACGTACTAATGATGAGATGTATGTAGAAGCATGTTCTTTGTTTGAAAATGTATAAAAGGCAAGTCAACGCCTTGATCGGAGCTCTGGTTTGCTTTTTGGAAGAGATTCCACTTCCAGAGACTCAGCTGAATATAATAAACCAGACTTTTTGGCCTCTCAAATGATCTCTCTTGCGTTATCTCTCCTGTCATCTACAACAGCAACATCTCATGGAATCCTATAGATCAGGCATGGACAAACTTTTTAACTTTGGGGCTGCATGGTGGGCTAGAGTGGGGTGGGTGGGCCGGGGGGGTCTCCCCAAGCCCCCTCCCTGCCCTTTCCTCCCCTTTCTCTTCTCTTTTGAAGACAGAAAAGGAAGGAAAGACAGGTAATGTTTGGATCTCAAAAAGTCAGGATAAGTTGGTGGATGGTCAGGATAAGATGGTGGATGGGAGAGAAAAAGTCTTTCCATTAGACTCCGTATTGCCTACTACTGGTATATAATCCTAGAATCCTAGAGCTGGAAGAGACCCCAAAGGGTCATCCAGTCCAACCCCTTGCCATGCAAGAAGACACAATTAAAGCACTCCCGATAGACTGCCTCTGCGGAAAACTCTCCAGAGAAGGAGATTCCACCACACTCCAAAGCAGCCTATGCCACTCTCCAACAGCTCTTACTCTTGGGAAGTTCTTCCTAATCTTTTCAGTCGAATCTCTTTCCCTGCCATTTGAAACCATTGCTCCTTTGTGCCCTGATCTCTAGAGCAGCAGAAAATCAGTTTTCCCCCTCCTCCTCAATATAACAGCCTTTTAAATCTTGAAACATGGTTCTCATGTTCCCTTCTCTCATTTCTCTTCTCCCTGCTAAACATCCCCCAGGAGGAAAGGAGGAAGGAAAAAAGGAAGGAAGGGAGGGAGGAAGAGAAGGGTGGAGAGAAGGAAGGGTGGAAGGGAATGGAGAGAGGGAAAGGAAGACAAAAGGGAAGGAAGAAAGGAAGGAGAAAGAGAGAGAGAGGGAAGGAGGGAGGAAAGAGGGAAGAAAGGATGAAAGGGTAGAAGGAAGGAAGGAAGGAAGGAAGGAAGGAAGGAAGGAAGGAAGGAAGGAAGGAAGGAAGGAAGGAGGGAGGGAGGGAGGGAGGGAGGGAGAAAGAAGAAGGGAAGGAGGAAGGAAAGAAAGAGAGAAGGAAGGGTTGGATGCTGTGTGTGAGAGAAAGGGCCTGAGAACCTGGGCCTATTTTTGCCCATGTCTGTTATAGATTGTTGTTTGATGAGTCACTAGAATTCTTTGGTTGAAAATTGCAAATGCCTTTCCCTAAGCTGGAAATCCCAGGATTCCATAAAATGTGTTTATGGTGGAGAAAATGGAATTACAGTGCTCTATAATTATAGAGGAGCCTCCAGTGGCTCAATGTGTTAAAGCGCTGAGCTGCTGAACTTGCAGACCGAAAGGTCCCAGGTTCAAACCTGGGGAGCAGAGTGAGCGCCCGCTGTTAGCTCCAGCTTCTGCCAACCTAGCAGTTCAAAAACATGCAAATGTGAGTAGATCAATAGGTACTGCTCCGGTGGGAAGGTAACGGCGTTCCATGCAGTCATGCCGGCCACATGACCTTGGAGGTGTCTACGGACAACATCGGCTCTTCGGCTTAGAAATGGAGATGAGCACCAACCCCCAGATTCAGACACGACTGGATTTAACGTCAGGGGAAACCTTTACCTTTACTTATAATTATAGAGGAGTCTTACAATGCCGACAGATTGTGACTATGTTCATTATTAATTTTCCTGACTCACTTTTCGTCCAGTGAACTCCAGGAAATATTAATGCTTTTTTCCTTCCTCACTTTATTCTCACAACAGCAATCCGAAGAGGTACATTGGGCTGATTGGCTGACAGTGAAAGAGATTGGCCCAGTTTCACCAAAGTTACCTTTCCCTGCATGTGTATTGTTCCCTGGAACCAGTATAAAATATAGCATGAGCCATGCTGAATCAGATCAATGGTCTATCTAGTTCAGGTTTATTTTTTAGATGGGAAACCAAGAAGGCAGCTGAAAGGGTTCTATCAGGCTTCTTCTTTGATGGTGAAATAGTGGAGCAGATTTGCAAATCAAATTCAAATATTGCTCATAAAAACAATATTTCATTATTCATTAACATTTTTGGTCCTCTTCTTGCCTAGTGAATAAATACAGCAGTTCTGAAGGAACATACATTGCTGCAAGCTAGCTTTGAATTTAAATTGTGAAAAATGCCACTGAATATTTCTAAAATAGCACACCTTTGAATGATAATATGATTTCATTTGAACTGCTTGGAGTGAAAAATTGATGATTTATGACATCATCGTAATAAAGCCTTTCATTTTTAAAGTAATACAGCAGTGACAGGGTGATATGGCAATAAAGCAAAAATGGCTATAAGTGCAGAGAGAAAAGGATAAACATGTCACAGGTGTTTTTCTATCCTCCCCCACTGTCTCAGCCAGTTAAATATGTTGATATGCTCTGGGGAATTCTGGTTAAAGGATTTATTTTTGGCTTGCCTCTCATCATTTCAAAGAAAGCTTTCAGATCTAGTCTTGCTCTGAGGTCCAGATCAGACTACAAAATAAAATCTGTTTCCTTCTATTATTGAATAAATCAAAGTCTCAGGTAATATTCCTGTCTGCTTGCACTGACTTTTGCCATTTCATTTCATGGGATTACAAAACCCAAAGAGCTATTAAAAGAAGAGTCATCTTAACAATTTGTTACTGATCAGCAGAGCACTTCACTGTAACACAGTAGATGAATAAGGGATGAATGCACAGTCACAGCAATATGTTGTCTTTCAAAGGCAAGTTTGCATTAGTGACTGAGATCAAGAAATAGATCAAATTATTAGGATTTTTATCCCTCCAATAGCTGTCACTGTAAAACCATAGCCTTAATGAAGAAAATGAAATGGGAAAGGGTCATCTCCATGCTGCCACCATTGTTACCTGCCAGCGACAGGCAAAAGGTAAAGGTTTCCCCTGACGTTAAGTCCAGTCATGTCTGACTCTGGGGGTTGGTGCTCATCTCCATTTCTAAGCCAAAGAGCCGCCGTTGTCCACAGACACCTCCAAGGTCATGTGGACGGCATGACTGCATGGAACGCTGTTACCTTCCTGCCAGAGCGGTATGTATTGATCTACTCACATTTGCATGTTTTCGAACTGCTAGGTTGGCAGAAGCTGGAGCTAACAGCAGCCGCTCACGCTGCTCGGGGGGTTTGAACCTGGGACCTTTCGGTCTCCAGCTCAGTGCTTTAACGCACTTCGCCACCGGGGCTTCAGAGACAGAGCCCCCTGCAAATACTTGGACATTGTAGTCATGTCTGCAAGAAGTAGGGGCTCATTCTACTCACTCCTTGAAGGTTGCATAGACACTAGGCATGTCCAATCGATGGGAAAATGTTTCAATTCTCGTTTCTAAAGTAGGGGGTGCCGGCGCTTCGATATAGAAAGTATTTCCGAATTTTTCACCCAAAAATTTCGGATATTTCCGAAAATTCGTAATGATTCTAAATGTTTTTAAAATGGCAGACGTGCATGCGCAATCGCCCCCCCCCCCCAAAAAAGGAAACCAGGGGGGACTTTTACAGGGCTCTCCTGCCCTCATTTCTTGAGCTATCCTCATCAAATTTGGTACAGTGGGAGATCACATTCAACACTCTTTGCTCAACAAATTGCAGAACGTTTACCATCTCCTATAATTTTTGGCGAATTTTCATAACTTTTTATAATACACTATTTTTCAATAATTGAAGAAACCTGTTCCTGGTTTGAAAGTCTTATTTCCTGTTCAATTGGGTTCTTATAACTGTGAAAGTCCCTCTTCTACTTCTGTAGACTTTGAATTAGAAACGCAGCACACGCCAAGCAATGCCTTGGCAGGAGTGCCACTGTCCTTTGGAAACTATAAATTGCCTTGGACCCTCTATTGATCAATGGCTGACCTTGTGATTGCAAAAATAAAACTCAGCCCAAGGCTTTGGATTAGAAACGGGGCGTGAGGAAAGCAATGCCCTGGCAGGAATGCCCACGTCCTTTGGAAACTATAAATTGCCTAATGCCTTGCTATCTTTTCAAGCAAGGACTCTTTGCAAGATCCCACAAGCCCCAAGCCAATGCATTATTACCCAAAATATTTACACATTCTCACTCCCAAGAGAAGGACGAACCAGCAACAAAGGCCCAAACCCTTACCAGACCCAAACCCCTCTGCCTCTACAGCAGAACTTCACCCTCTCTCCCTCAATGCAGGTGGCTTGTTTGCTTTCCACTTGCTATGCGCAGCGCACCACCCTCTCCGCTTGGAAACCCACCCCAGAATGGCTCGCCAAGGCTACGCAGGGGGCTTTTATGGCGATCTTCCACGTGGATGCAGAGGACCCTAGCCCCCACCTTTGCGTCCATCGTGGAAGCGTCTGATTGGCCCGGGAGCGGCAGCCATTTTAGGCTGCGCTAGGCTCCCATTCAAGGTAGGTTGCAGAAACAAAAAATATTTTAAAAAATATTTTTAAAATATATTTAAAAAAATTTTGGGGGAAAAAAATTAACGAAACATTAAGACACATTTAGAGAATGGGCCAACAATGGTTCAAATTACATTGCTGGTTGCGCCCAGGGACAACGTCTCGGAACTCGATTCAAAAAGCGAGAACAATCCGATATAATAATTCCGATATAAGAATCAAAACGATTTTTGGACAACCCTAATAGACACACCATTATGATATCAGCAGGTGTGACAAGTGATAGCGTGTGCTTGTGGGGAGTCCTGTGGCTTATGAGCAGTGGCTGTAGCAGGAACACATAGATAAGGACATGGTTCAGAATAGCATGTAGCCAGGGGAGGGGCTTGAGGGGCTTCAGCCCCCCCAAAAAAATATTCTCAGGATGGTCTGCGAGAAGGCCTTACATGTATTATTTAAACTGTTATGTTTATTCGCATCATGATCTTATCACCATGCTCAATATATCCCATATGCATGGGGGTATTGGGATAACGATACAAAAGGTTTGCTAGGCTAGATCCTCTCTCACCCAGACTCAGCCCCCCCCCCCTTGAACCAAAATTCCAGCCACCCCCCCCCCCCCCCGAATCAAAATCCTGGCTACGGGCCTGGTTCAGAAGGTCTATTTTAAATAAAGAATTTTGGGTGGAGGGTTAAAATACAATTTTTGGTTTTTGGAAATAATATTCTGTCTAACTGAAAGCTTGGATGTATACAAAGTGCCTGCAGTGTGAACAGTGAATAAAGAGGTGTAATGTCCATCATGGACAGAAAGAACAGCAATCCTCATGTGAACCTTGAGTACATTTAGACAGTTCCAACAGTTGATCTTATACATGGAGGAGAGAAAGAAGTCCTCACATTGTAGCAAGTAGGGATCAAGGAAAGTCTTCCCTTTTAATGGCCAAAGTGGGCACTAGAAATGTGCATGGATCTGTTTATCAAAACGGGCTCCGGCTGTTCTGGCTCTTTCAGTTGTCCGTGATGGTATGAGAACCGCTGCCAATTTTTTTCCGGATGCAACAGACCACATAGCTGCTGACCATGGCTACTTGGTTTCATTCAGCTACATGTGGAGCTCAGAAAGGCAGCTGTACACCCTGTGAGCCTTGCCTATTGAGCCAATTAGATAGTCAAGCAATGCCTCCATTTTTTCTGTTCTGAGCAGACTTCTGAGAGGTGCTCCAGTCTGCTTGTGATCTAAATTCTCAGTGCCAATTGCAGCTCTGCATGGCTTGGCTTGCATTTGACTATAATCTATCCCCAGAAAGGGAAATTCACCCCTGAAAGAGTTATCATGGGGAAAAGGTTTCTCCATTGAAGCTATATCACCAATCCTTGTTTCCACAACAAGCCAATTCTTTCAAAATCCAATTCTTACTGGGACAGAAAGTGAAGTGAAATTTTCTGAACAGGGACATGGAGAGCAAATAAACACCACAGTGGTGTTAACCCTTCCCTGTGCTATGCAACGCTTATACTTAAAAATGTACTTGTTTCGACTTACATAAAAAATTAACTTAAGAACCAACCTACAGAATCTACCTTGTTCATAATTTGGGGACTGCCTTTAGTTGCTTTGAATTATGTGGTATGACACCACTAAGGAAAACTTTCACAGGGTTCCCCTCCTGGTTTGTGTGACCCCTTGTGCTTTCCCATGCTATAGTGTGGGTGTCAATGGGAAATCAAAGTAAGCCAAGACTCTGTTTTATATTTCAAGCCAACAAATTGTATTATTGATGTTATCTAAAAACAACAGTAGTTCATTTTGAAAAATGGAAAATAAAGAGTTACTTCTGGACAACTGTACCTATATTAGTCACTAACTTGTTTGGCCCCTTGGAATTCTAATTGCAGGCTTTTAAAACATAACTTTCCAAGACCTTTGAGCACCATCACATGGCATCTCAATCCAAAATATATTGTTAGTCATTCAGGTGGAAAAGAAGAAACTGCTCATGAGTGATACTCATGTCTTGTGTAGTAACCGAAATGCATTTTAATGGACTAATTGAAACCCCTGATAGCTTCGAGTTGTTTTTGAGAGTGAGAGGCAATCCAGCCAATGAAAACATAAATTTGAGTGGAAGAAAGTTTAAGGATGGGTTTAATTCTCACATCAGTCAGTAAAACCAATGAGATATCCAGATGCTTAATGCATTTTTTAAAAAAATGTTTTTGATGGACTTTTGTTAGGGAATGAGTTATTCACATAGGATGCATCATATTGTCAGTGGCTCTTGGCGAGCCATAAATGCTTACTTTAGGTTTTTTTGAAGTGTGTTCCTTAAGTGCTACTACAGATCATCTCTCAATTGTTATATGAGTTGGGTTTCCTTTGTTTCTGCTTCTCCATTCAGCAACAGATACAGACCATCTAGTTCTCCTTCTAGTTCAGGAATGTCTACACTCCAGGTTTTCAGACAGTAATATCCTCTCAACCCTACCTGGAAGCAGCATATTCTGAAGCTGAAGACTTCTATGACAGTGCACGTTAAGTATCCCTTATCAAATATGCTTGGGACCAGAAGCATTTTGGGATACCTGCATTTACATATATGTACATAATGAGATATCTTAGAGATGGGAGCCAAGTGTAAACATAACATTGTTTTTATATTCCATACACACGTTATACATGTAATCAGGAGGTAATTTAATATATTTTAATTATGTTGTAAAAAAGGTAAAGGTTTCCCCTGACGTTAAGTCCAGTCATGTCTGACTCTGGGGGTTGGTGCTCATCTCCATGTCTAAGCCGAAGAGCTGGCGTTGTCCGTAGACACCTCCAAAGTCATGTGGCCGGCATGACTGCATGGAGCGCCGTTACCTTCCCACCGGAGCGGTACCTATTGATCTACTCACATTGGCATGTTTTCAAACTGCTAGGTTGGCAGGAGCTGGGGCTAACAGTGGTCGCTCACACCACTCCCAGGATTTGAACCTGGGACCTTTCGGTCTCCAGCTCAGTGCTTTAACGCACTTCACCACCGGGGCCCTAATTATGTTGTGCATGAAATAAAATATTCATACATTTGGAATTTGGAGAATTTCAGATTTTAGATTTCTGGATAAGTGATGTTCAACCTGCATATGCATTCATTTCATCTGTGATCTTTTTTTTTCCTTTTATTTCAGGGAGTATGCATCTTTGGGAATTTTGGCAATTTATAATTATATAGTCATCATTACGTGCCATTTATCAATTCAAATGGGTCCATTCTAATTGAAGGTGCATCAACATTGCAGAATGAATGCAGTTTGACACCACTTTTAAATACCATAGGTAAGTGCTATGAAATTATGAGAATTGTAAGGATTTTAGCTTTCTCTGCCAAAGAATGCTGGTTGCATCACCAAACTAAAAATCCCAGAATTTCACAATATTGAACCATGGCATTAATTCCCCAGTGTAGATACATATGGAAATTAACGACTGGATTTAAACCAGGGTAGGAATCAAGCAGCTCTTCAGATGCTTTTTTGAATTAAAGTCCGATCAGGCCCAGCCATCATAGCTAATGGTGAGGAATTCTGGCAATACAGCTTTAGTAACATATGGGAAGCAACAGTTCATGCATCCTTGCTTTGAGCCATTGAGATTTCCACATGTGTAGTCAAGGATTAGTAAAAATCTTCTTCATAGCAAGAGATCTAAGAGCACAAGAAGGCTAGTCTCAAAAGAAAGTCTTTCTTTTTATTAAAGGAATTTTTTCCTTCCATGGCTTGCAATAGGTGGCTTAAAAGCATGTCATTACATCCCCAGGAATTCCATGCACTCATTTACACCCCACTAAAATGTTTTTAGGGATTCATTATCCAGAATATCTTCATATGGCAGTTCATTGGAATAGTTCTGGATTGCTTTTCCCCTCCACCTCACCAGATAATGCTTCATATTTAACATTCACAAATCAATGCAAATTTCCCTTTTTCTTTGGAAGGATTTTTTCTTTCAAATTGACCACGATAATTTAATTACCTTTAACTCAACTAGTATTGACAGAAATATTGTGTCTATGTGTGTACATGCCCACACATGTGTGCATCCATACAGACAATCACACAAAAAAAGAGTTTGTGTATTAATAAACAAAATGTGGAAAATGTGTTTGTTAGTTTTATTAAAAAGTGGTTTACCAAAAGAGGAAATAATTATTCAAATTAAATGGATGCGTCTATTAGACAGTGGAAATAGATAAAGGTAAGTGGTTACTATTTTTATTAAAACGTGGTTTACCAAAGGAAGAAATCGCTATTCAAATCAAAATTCAAAGAATAATATCATAACCCAATGAACATAAATGGAAGAGAACAATAGAAGGACAAATTGAGGTTCAGCACCTTCGGCATACTCAATGGGGAGGAGGTTATAAGGATTCTAAGATGTTCTCAATAATGATAATATCTAAATAAAATGCACTTGCTCCCATGACTTACTGAAAATCAGCTTAAGCATATGCAATAATAATAATAATAATAATAAAACTTTATTTATACCCCGCCACCATCTCCCCAATGGGGACTCGGGGCGGCTAACATGGGGCCATGCCCAGAGCAATACAACATAATAAAATATAAGAACAACATATCATAACACCATTTAAAATACAATAAATAATAATAAACAGAACATCAAGAAATCAAGAAAAAAACAAAAACAAAAAAACTATAAATCAAGGGCAGGCCACTTGAACACAAAGATAAAACCCGGAGTGAGAGGGACAGAGAAGTACTCCACTATGGGCAGGGACATTTGGAAGGGGTAATCTGGAGGATAGAAGTTCGGAGGGGAGTAATACGGAGATATATGACAGACATTACTCACCGAAAGCACAATGGAAGAGCCATGTTTTTAATTCTCTCCTAAAAGCTAACAGAGTGGGAGCTTGCCTTATTTCAGTGGGAAGTGAGTTCCACAATCGGGGGGCCACAGCAGAGAAATACAATAGAAAGTGTAACACAGTGCTTCACTTTATATCCCTTCACAGCCTTATCATGTCTGTGCTGCATTTTAGATTGCAAGCTGCTCAGGGCAGTTTATATTCTTATATTATCACTTCTGTTAGTGATGGGAATCTCTTGGTATTCCAGATATTTTTCCGTACAACTCTCATAAGCCCTGTATTAAATGGTCAGTGGTAAAAGGTTGCAGGAGTTATTGTCCAAAATATCTGGAGGTTCAAACATTCACCATCCCATCTATTGTTTAAAAAAGGGAGAATACCTGTCTGTCTGTGGCAGCCACAGCTATTTGTTACTGTTTTTGGTTATCATCCAGACCAGAAGATAAGGTAATTATATCACATCAATGCAGATCCTTATTATTTATTACCAGCAGAAGCACAGTGGGTACTGCACAGGTTCATATCTATAAACCTAGAAAGAGTACATGTAGGTCCTTGTTCTATCCTTATTTTTCTGACTTCAAAAATCTTACTAGAGGTTCCTCAGGAAGATTTCACTACAGTAGAGTCTCACTTATCCAACATTTGCTTATCCGACATTCTGGATTATCCAACGCAGTCTGCCTCCCGCCCGGAGCCACAACTGTTTCTCTAGGCATCAAGGACTGAACTTTTTATGCATTTAATTTCCGACAATATTGTTACTGTAAGTTCATTTTATGCAATTCTATCTTTATTTGTAGTCAATTTGTTAGTAGCCAATGTTTTTGTAGCTAATGTTTTCAATACATTGTGATGTTTTGGTGCTAAATAATTGCTACATAACATTATCATGTATTGAACTGCTTTTTCTGTCCATTTGTTATAAAACATGATGTTTTGGTGCTTAATTTGTAAAATCATAACATAATTTGATGTTTAATAGGCTTTTCCTTATTTATTTATTTACAGTATTTATATTCCGCCCTTCTCACCCCGAAGGGGACTCAGGGCAGATCACATTATGGACATATAGGGCAAACATTCAATGTCCATAAACACATTGAGACAGAGACAACAGACAGACAGACGCAGAGGCAATTTAACCTTCTCCTGAGGGGATGTTTGATTCTGGCCACAGGGGGGAACAGCTGCTTCATCACCCACTCTGATGGCACTTCCTCACTTCCTCATTCCAACGTTGTAAATTAGTTAAACTTGCCTCCCCACTTTTATAAGTGGTACCTTATTTCCTACTTGATAGATGCAACTATCTTTCGGGTTGCTAGGTCAGCAACAAGCAGGGGCTATATTTTATTTTGAATTGATGGGTACTCACCCCACCACAGGCTGGCCTCGAACTCATGACCTCATGGTCAGAGTGATTTATTGCAGCAGCTGTTTACCAGCCTGCGCCACAGCCCGCCCCCCTTTTTTTTGAAAGTCAACAGATGGATATAATTTATTGGTTTTTAGAATCGCATCCAAGTTACAGGTGTAAAAAATAATAATCACAAACAGCAGGTATAATTGTGTAAAATAATACAAAAATAAAGGGAAAGGTACTTTTATATATTTAATGAATCAAGTAGTGTAATAAATACAAATAAGCAAAAAAGCTTCAATCACACATTTCAGTTTAACTGAAGTTACAGTAGAGTTTGTAAAAAATAACACATTTTACAGAACATTGCCCAAAGATTAACATGTTGAAAACTAGTAGGAAAAAAATAATAATTTTGGCACCTTGTTAAAGAACAAAAAAAAAGAAAGAAATGGTTACGTGAGCCTTTCACAACCGGGTAAAGGACAAAGCAATTTCTTACTAGTTTTCTGAGGTACACTTTTAACTATCTAAAACTTAGATTCAGCAATGCAGCTTCTAACAACTCACAGTTTACATATTGTTTTTTCTCCCCACTCTATGCTGGTAACGATTTTCCCTTTCAAGGAAAATTACTTTTTCCTTAATCCCTCCATATTATCCAACATTTTTGTTATCCAACGTTCTACCGGCCCGTTTATGTTGGATAAGTGAGATTCTACTGTATTTTATTTTAATGCCCTCTTGGCATTAAAAGGGAAAAGGGCCAGACTATTGCTACTAAGATTCCCAATATTTCTAACAATAGCCTCTTTGGGTTTTAGCACCCTGGATAGTTCCTTTCATGATGGGACAAAAACTCATAGTACAGTGATTCCTCCTGTACATCCAGTGTTTTGGACCTCAGTTCCCACACTCCCTGATCATTGACCAAAGTGGTCAAGGCTGCTGAGAGCTGAAGTTCAAAATACATGCAGGACCAAAGTTTGGAACTCACTTGCCATGGTATATTCACTTCTCCACTTTCATGCTTCTGTATGGCAAGATATTGAACTGGTTGGCTTTTGTCGTCGCCCCCACATCTATGATTCTATGATTTGTTGTCGAAGGCTTTCATGGCCGGGATCACAGGGTTGTTGTATGTATTCTGGGCTGTATGGCCATGTTCCAGAAATATTCTCTCCTAATACTCCTCGGAATACATACAAGAACCCTGTGATTCTATGATTGTTTGGAAATTCTTGGCCATTGCTGATATGAATACTAGCATGTGTAACAGTGGACTTTATACTGAGGTGGGGCACTGTCATGTGTTAAAGCATTACATTGTTGCCTCCCAGGAGATTTTGTAGGACAAAACACTACAAACAAAAACATATCCAACCCCAATGTCCCACTGGCCTAACCCCATCCCCAGGTCATCTTAGGTCCAGGAGAGATCTTTCTTTACAACATGAAGTGGCCCATAAGTCACTTCCAGTTCACTTTCTTTTTCCAAAGAAGTATTCCTTGGATCTAATATTACCTGTGATCATTACCAGAAGATGTTTGGAGACCTTTGACCTTCCCTTTGTTTAAATTTTCCCAAATCCCCAAGATGTATCCTGGGGGAGAGCTACACTCCACATCTGATTTTGTGCAGCACTATAATATAAGTTTGATCTCAAACCTCTTTGTCTGTCCACATACTACAACTCTAATTTAAATCTGCATAATGACAATTTGCTTCACAAAAGAAAAGAAGGTCTAATGGAAATAAACGAGGACTCCTTTTCCATGGGAGAGAATTGGCAGAGAGTTCAATTTTAAATGGAGCAAACAGTGCATTTTGGCTCTCATATCCTCACAGAATGATTCCATTTAAGATCATAGTGAGAAAATATCAGCAACCCTGAACTTAGGGGAAGAGCTCCATGACTAATATCACACTTAATATGGCCTTGATTTAGTTCAGAACTCAATTTCCCCACATCATTGCAATGTGGTTCATCCACTGTAAAACCTTATAAATGATTTCAGAATGCTATCAGGAGAGTTGCATAGAAAATATTCTCTGTGAGAAGCTCACAACTAATTAGGACTTTAAAAATTACTTTCAAATGTGTAAGATAGTTATAGATGAAGAAAGAAAGCTAAGCAATATATTCAGTGATGAATCTTATATATGAATACAAATATATTTTCAAGCCTTTTTTCAAGTTATGGCCATCTCCTGAATTTCATACAGTTTTCTTAGATAACGAACATCCAGAGATGGTTTTGCCTGCTCTTTCATTTGAAATATAACCTACAGAGCCTGATATTTCTTGGCTATTTCTCATCCAGGTACTAACCAGGATTGGCCCCGCTTAGTTTACAAGATGGGATCTGGTGCCTTTAAGCACAATATAATGCTGTGATGTTCTTCTACATAGATTGCTTTCCAGGGAAAGTAAAATAAAATTAAGCCCACTTCTTTTTTTGTTGTTTTGCTTTCTAACCGTTTGTACAAACTAATCTCTAACTTTTAGGAAAGTATTCTCATCTTGACTGAAATGTCCCATCTCAGCACAGTCTAGTGACAGAAATGGACGTTTGGGGCTTAAATTTGCTAGCACAAAAAAGCAAAGATGTCAGTCACCATTATTCACTGTCGGCATTTCGTTATACAACACAAACAACAGTTCAATTGCTCCCCAACTCATCTCATCTCTTAGCTATTGCCAAGCTCACACTTTTGCATTGTGTGAAAGACAGCAAAATCAAAAAACGTTGACGTTTTGCAAAAGACAGCATTGATGACATTGCCAGAAAGAATCTCACATTTATTTTTTAAACTGCCCACTCTGTAATCAGGAAGAATGGAACTCGGTGTAAAAATTAACTGCTTTTTAAACCAGAGCACCTTTTTTCTGGGTAAGACAAAAAAAAGTTAAAACAATATTGTTGGTTTTAGATTGGTTGAGCTGTTTTTTAAAATATCATCCAGTCTAACTCTCCCTTTGAATCATGTGCAGACATGTAGGGTGGAAGGTGGGAATCCATCAAAACATTTGGGTTACAATGTCAATGTTTTCAGTCCATTGAAGTTTAAGAAGTGCTATAAGGTCTGAAATGGCAACAGATGGTAACTGTGAAATGGTGATTAGTAGAGATTCACACAATACATTTATCCACACAATTCCTTTGTGAAACACATGATGAGCTTGAAAACAAGTAACCTGCATCATACGCTGATGCTTCTGAACTCTCTTTTTTGTTCTTCCATCAAAAGGTAGCAAGCTACAAATGATGGCTTTACCCAACATTTTCATGCGCTAGTTAGAATGCAGATTTCTATACATATGTAAATATAAAAGCTATTAATAATCTTTCAAAGTGTGTAACTTTTTTTAGTCAGTTTCAGCTCTCAGGGAAGCAATATCTCAAGAGTAGAAAATGATTACCTTATCTGCTACTCTGCTAAAAAAAAAAAAAAAGCTGATTCTGAATAGTTTTAACTTTCATATTTTTCCCGAACAAGAGCTAATATCCTGGGAAATTCTAATTCCCAACATACCATTGGATACATCTACACTGTAGAATTAATGCAGTTTGGCTCCATTGTAGTGTGATGAGGCACCAGCTAATTACAGCTTTTACAGCTACAGCTCCTATAGTTCCATTGTCAGGATGTGATAGCCCAGCATTCATAACAACTGTACTCTCCACATCCTGCCAGAGCAATGGGGGGTGGGAGATAATTTAAATGATAAGGACCATCTGGCCAGGGATGGGTTTTATGGACAGCTCTGGTTTTTCAAGCCTGGGAAAAGGATCATATAACAGATAAGTGTGAATGTGGGGAGGGGGGAAGGTAGGAGGCGGATATACTCAGGGTTTGGTGAGAATACGTCAGTTCCAGCTTCGTTTTCATCTTGTAAAGAAGGTCCTCAATAAAGTGTTTCCATGGAGCTGTCTGTGTGAGCCTGTTTGAGTCCGATAGCTTTCAAGAGCTGACATCCATAGCACTGAGCCATTGCAGTTAAAGTGCCATTAAACTGCATTCATTCTACAGTGTAGATGCACCCTTAGTCTTTTTACAACAGATGTAGACATCTTGTCATCTTTCAGATGTTTTAAGATTGCCAGTCCAATCACCCATCACCAGTAGCTAATGGTTTTTGGTGTTTCCCATATGACTGACGGTGGTAAAACCACTCCAGATGTGATATTCATTAGTCTTCACAAAATACATAGGATCTTTGTTTTCCAAAGTATCAAACACTCTTGTCCATTCAAGTTTCTAAATAGTGATCTTCCCACTCTAGACACAAGAACTTTCACACATTTCATTTGTTTGACATAATGGGGCAAGCACTTCTGATAGGGAATTCAATATGTCCAATATGATTATTCAAGATTAAGTACTTTACATAAGCTTTTAAAAAACCTATCCTAAAGCTTTTTTTAAAAAAAGAGGATTTTAAAATTATTGTTTAACAGCAAGTTATTTCTTTGTTTTTCACATCACCTGAAGTGATGAGATAAAGAAGGCCAAGCAAAGGCCTTGTGAATGATTGCCTCTGGAGAGATATACTCAGGATCATGCCAAATAACTGTCAAAAATGAAAGCAAGCAACAGGAAATTTAGTTGGGCTAAATAAGACAAAGATTGTCCTCAACGCCATAAAATCATTGTATAAAAATGCTGTGTGTGTTGGGGTGGGGGTGCTTACCCTTCCCTTCTGCTTTTTTCTAGGTCAACCCAGAACCTCAAGCCACTTATGAAACCTTGAAGTACAAGTGCTAAAAGGGAGTTCTCTTAGTGTTATTGATCATACTGGAAGTGGAAAGTACAAAACATATTATAACAAGCTGGGCCACAAAGGTCTGGAGGTGTAGAGTCTGCAGGAAGTCCTTCAGCTATTAAGCTTAGAAATATAAGTAGAGGAACAAGAAGTGTCTGACTCTTGCCATCATTTCAATGTTTTCCACTCCTAGCTTTTCATTAGCTGAAGATGTCTGATATAGATCCTAAACAAACAGGAATTTAAAAAATAGTCTTTTATTTTTTGCCTGTAGTTTAAATTAACACTACTAGTTGGAAAATATATATGTAACTCATTGGCAATATTGCATAAAAGAATCTATAGAAAGGAACAGAGGGCATTCATATATTTCATTGTGCAATAGAAAAAACAGTAAATATCACTGAGCTGGAGACCGAAAGGTCCCAGGTTCAAACCCCGGGAGTGGCATGAGCGGCCGCTGTTAGCTCCAGCTCCTGCCAACCTAGCAGTTCGAAAACATGCCAATGTGAGTAGATCAATAGGTACCGCTCCAGCGGGAAGGTAACGGCGCTCCATGCAGTCATGCCAGCCACATGACCTTGGAGGTGTCTACGGACAACACTGGCTCTTCGGCTTAGAAATGGAGATGAATACCAACCCCCAGAGTCAGACATGACTGGACTTAACGTCAGGGGAAAACCTTTACCTTTACTAATATCTTTGATTAGTTTGCAAAACCAAATAAGGCATTAAAAGAGCAAAAACTTATGATTTCCAGATATGCTATGTGCCCTAACAAATCACGTAAAACTTCATCTCACCTTTTAATCTGGATCTATAATGCTTTAAGAAAAAATATTATGTATCCCCAGTTCCATAGAAGTTGCAAAACTGGTGGAAATTACTTCAATTTTTCTCCTTTTTAGGTCACTTAGGGTTATTGAATATGTGACTATGTTTTCTCCTTCCCCGGGGTAAAGAATACAAAAACATACAAATACCAACATGTACAGCATCAAAAGTGTGAAAGCTGTATTATCAAATGCATTTTGAGAAATAAAAATGGGTTAGATCCAAAGTTTAGTCATGGACTCGATCTACACTGCCATATATTGTTTCACAATATAACTGTGTTGAACTCCATTGTATGGTAGTGTAGACTCATATAATCCAGTTCAATGCAGTTAAATGACATTATTTGGCAGTGTAGATCCAGCCATGTTTACAATAAAATACTGAAATCAGTGGGACCCTGTTGATTTCAGTTACCTCAATTTGTTCTAAACATGACTAAATCTGTATTCCTCCCACATCTTTGGATTGGCCTTTCAATCTCTGAATCAAATCAAATGCCAATATAGTTTGCCTCGACTGCACAGAGATCATTGAGAGAATTGGGAATTTGTTGTTGGTGAATCCCAGCTATTCTTATGCCATACATAAATCTTTACCTTCACAAATTTGGCACACTTATCTTTTGTCATTTGTATGGAACTTTTTATTTCTAGTTGTTTTAAGATACAGATGCATATACTCCCTTTGCATGGCGTATATGCAAACAGCATGAAAGGCATGGCACAAGGAAGCCATGCTCTCATGACAAAACTCAATAAAAAGGATTTCCTTCTCCTGTCTAAATGCAGATTATAGTCCAGAATCTAGAGAAACAATTCCAGAGGCCAATCCTTCATCCAAAGCAAAGAGGGGGGATGTGTGCCAAGTTGTACACATACTCTCATTTTCTCCTCAATATCTGCCAATGACAATCTGTTTTATAGACACTACTCTATACAAATTTCATGCTCCCTCAGATATAATATGGGATAGGTAAAAAATAGTGGAAGGAAAGAAAATCCCACTTGGCCCTAATCAGATCAGCATGAGTTCATCTTACTCAGAGAGTGAGAAATCCTTAAAAGAGTTCACGAGAGGGTTGTTTCACTTAAATAGCCTCAGGTACTTCTCTTCCTTCATTTGCTGGGGCTGTTGTGAAGTGCCTGGTCCCACATGTTCATATCTGGCCTCAATATGCAGAGGCCTTTTATCTCTTCTCCTTGCTTAAGCAGCCTTCCCACCTGGCATTGGGATGATATGAACAGGACACCGGAAATCTTCCAAAACCATGTTGTGAGTTGTGGTGATGCAGCAGGAGTAATAACAATTCGCATTATTACTTCTCATGGATTCAAGGCAGCATTGTACTCTCAGAACCTCCTAACTGATCTATAGTTGAAGAGGAAAAACGATAGGCTTTCTTTATTCTTCATTTTAGAGGCAGTTTTTTCCCCAGTACAAAGTACATATAACAGAAGAATAGCTGTAGGGGCTTTTCTTTTCTTTTTTTGGAAAGCAGCAATCTTATTCTGAATGCAGCAGCAGGGCAGAATTAATGGACAGGTAGACAAGAAACTATTATTATCTTAAGGGATTAGCTCAGTAATCCAATGACAGAGAGGTCTTTTTAAAGGACAGACACTCAAGTCTCATTTTATGGTTAAAAACAAATGCAGTGTTATACCTGGTGGTTCCTATTTGGTACTAAATTAGAATCTATCTAATCTGTTCTTCCTTCCTTAATTCCTTCTTAACATTCCCTCTCTCTTCTTTTAATTCTTTCATTTCCTTATGCAAAATACCACTTTATTTACCACATTGATGGGCTCTTAAATATTCCGCAACCATTTATTTTATATCAGCAATGCCAGCTAACTTGTAGAGTTTATCACCGGATGTAGGTTTAAGGCATCCTGTGATGATTCTGCATGTTTCGTTCAGTGCTATGTCCACCTGCTTTGCATGGGCAGACTTGTGCTAGATAGTACAGGCATACTCAGAAGTTGAGTAAGACAAGACCAGAGCTGATGTTCTTATTACTTGTGGGTCTGCACCCCATGCACTGCCAGTAAGTTTCCGCAGGATGTTGTTGCATGCAGCTACTTTGTGCTTGGTGTTCATGCAGTGTTTCCTATATGTTAGTGTTCGATATAAGGTGACACCAAGGTATTTAGGATGGAAACAGTGTTTGAGTTCTTGTCCTTCCCAAGTAACTTTCAGTTTCCTGTTGGCTTCACGGTTATGTAGGTGGAAAGCACACACTTGTGACTTGGAAGGGTTAGGCTTCAGGTAGTTCTCTTTGTAGTAGCTGGAGAGATCTTTCAAGGCACTAGTGAGTTGGTTTTCAACTGTTTCAAAATCTTTCGCTTGTGTTGTTAGGCCAAGGTCATCAGCATATATAAAACTCTTTGTGAGTGGTGGTTGTGGCTGATCGTTCATGAAGATGTTAAATGAGGACCTATCATATGATGGAGGCCTACTTCTGGTGGGGCTCCATTGTGCTCCATCCCAGCAACATACTGGCACATACCAGCAGCATGCTAAGAGGGAGCCCTGAAGAAACAGATGACTACCTATCTCTTCATTAAAGAAGCCGGGGACATCACAAGAGGAATCTGGGGACAATGGGGAAACATCGTGAGATGGCAGTCCACAACCAACCGTGGTAAGGAGATGAAGCTGGGCTCTGTCCTCAACTTCTAGACCTACATGTGATGAAGTCCTTTATCTGAGGAACTCATCACATGGGACCTTTTGTCCATCCTAGGATGCTGCTGAGATAGTCAGGATGCAGCTCGACAGCATGGGATCAAGCCGGTGCCAGACAGGAAACCGCATGGGATGGTAAGGGGGTGATGCAGGGCAATTCCCAATAGTTTCCCCTACTGCCACACAGATTCAACACGCTGCCTGATGAATTCCATGGGATGAGGTCCTGAGAATAGGGCCTCATCTATACTGCCATATAATGCACTTTGGAACGCTATTATATGGTCACTGTAGACTCATATAATGCAGTTCATTGCAGTTAGATTGCATTGTATGAGCCTATACTGATCACATAATGCAGTTTCAAACTACATTATATGGCAGTGTAGATGGGGCCTAGGAAAGAAAGTTTTGATAAATACTGACAATCCCTACATATAAAGAATGTGAGTGAGGAAAAAGAGAGAGAAGATCATTATTTGTTAATGATATATAACAATTCTTATCTTTCCATACTGAGCACTCTCAACACTTCCATCTTAATGACTGCAAACCTATTCACTTTTTTATGCATAGTCTCTGGCCAGACTACTGGTGGTGTCAGAAGGGCCATTTGGTGGTCATGAAGGAAAGTCTACGAGAAGGTCTACCTGAAGAAGGTCTACCTTAAGAAGGTCTACCTGAAGAAGGTCTACGAGAAGGTCTCCCTGAAGAAGGTCTCCCTGAAGAAGGTTTACCTGAAGAAAGTCTACCCGAAGGTCTACCTGAAGAAGGTGTGCCTTCTATGCCATTAGGTGTACCTTCTCTGCCACTAGGTGTACCTTCTCTGCCACTAGGTGTACCTTTTCTGCCACTAGGTGTACCTTCTCAGCCATTAGGTGTACCTTCTCTGCCACTAGGTTTACCTTCTATGCCATTAGGTGTACCTTCTCTGCCATTAGGTTTACCTTCTATGCCATTAGGTATACCTTCTCTGCCACTAGGTGTACCTTCTATGCCATTAGGTGTCCCTTTTCTGCCACTAGGTGTCCCTTCTCTGCCATTAGGTGTACCTTCTCTGCCACTAGGTGTACCTTCTATGCCATTATGTGTACTTTCTCTGCCATTAGGTGTACCTTCTCTGCCACTAGGTGTACCTTCTCTGCCAGTAGGTGTACCTTCTATGCCATTAGGTGTACCTTCTCTGCCATTAGGTGTACCTTCTATGCCATTAGGGGGACCTTCTCTGCCATTAGGTGTACCTTCTCTGCCACTAGGTGTACCTTCTCTGCCATTAGGTGTACCTTCTATGCCATTAGGGGGACCTTCTCTGCCATTAGGTGTACCTTCTCTGCCACTAGGTGTACCTTCTCTGCCATTAGGTGTACCTTCTATGCCATTAGGGGGACCTTCTCTGCCATTAGGTGTACCTTCTCTGCCACTAGGTGTACCTTCTCTGCCACTAGGTGTACCTTCTCTGCCTTCTTTTGCCAGTACACACTGGAAAACGTTCACTCACAATTATAGTGAATCAATAGTTCTCATTTCTGAATTTTACATTATCTTACAGAAAACAAAAGACAGCACTTAACACACACACTATTACTTCAGAAATACAAAAAAGGAGAGACAAATGTAATCAAATTAAGAAACCAACAAAGGCACACCTGGCCTTAAAAGCCACTTTCCTAAAGAGCCATTCAATATAGCCTCTCTTGAATCTCAGTTTAAGGACTTATATGAAGTTGTTACCATTGTGCACATCTCTATTCATTGCATTTCTAACTATTATGTGAATATACAACATTATCCCCTCAGCTTCAATGGATTGTACCTGGAGATATGTAGATATAACATGGAAAAACATTTCTCCACTGTTTTTTCCCACAGCAGTTCACTTAGCCCCTTAAAATGCCACAAAATGTATAAGGTTTGGAATGAGAGTTGAGGATGAATGGGAAGAGTAAAACTTCTTCTCCAAGCAAGTTAAACCCTCACTTCTGGAAAAAATATTCAGGCCAATTTCAGTAGTCATGTTTTTGCTCCACAGCCCAGACAGCCAGAAGGACATTCTTATTCTTTTTTTATTATGGGAGGAGGGATTTAATACAGAGAAATATGTAGGGCAAGTCCATTTTTGTTAGTTTTACTATGTAATATTCTGGATTCAACTCCTTATTAGGCAATTTCAGCTGAGTAATAATCCTTTCCCCAATGTTTAAAGTCAGAATATTGATTGAACGCAGGTCTTCCCTAGTCTATTTCTAATGCAATGGCTTGGATCAGACTGTAGTCTGATTGTAAACAGTTTCCCATTATAGCAAAACACGTGGAATCTGATTTGACATAATATCAGGATCAGTTATTTGAAAAGAAAAAAAGCCATAGTTTATATAGGTAAAGAAAATGGATGGCTCATGCAGGCCTATTCCTATAATGGGAAATTATGGTATCACATTACACATGAACTCTTATCTACTCTGGTGCAACAATCCTTAGCACAGCTATTTATCAGTGCATGCTTTACTTATAGGGATGACTGATTCCTTATTGTAAAATCTTGAAGTTAATAGTTTAGGTAGAATCAGACAAAGCACATAACATCTGCAACATATTTTTGTTTTTTAAAAAATCTTATGAAGAATATGTGAGATAGAACATTGTGGCCTATAATTGTACTTCAAGGACTAGATGCTTAAAATGAACTCAATGCTGCTAAACATATCTTCTGCACTTCTCTCCATCACATCTTTATACAACTCTAAAAACAGAAAAATCATATGATGACTTTATTAATTCTGGGCTGTTTTTTTTATTTTCCTGTAGATTGTAGTTAATTACATGATATATACAAGCAAGTGTATATATTGTCATTACTACTACTACTACTACTACTACTACTATACTACTAAAAAATATTTGGATTTAAAATAAAATGTACATTTCATGTTTTTCCCAAGAGTTTTGCATGTTTCCATTAAACACACACATACAAATGATGAGTCTCTTAGAAACCTAAGAACTTTTATATCCATGTCTCAGGAGTACTCATTAAACTGAGAGTGATAATAATCTTGTCCTCCATGCTCATTCCAGGCATATATCTAGCAGTGCACTCCTCTGCTGTGCTATGTAAAGATGTCTATAGTAATACGAACACACATTGGATTAATTTCAGTTTTTAAAAGTAACTTGATTGTAAATGTGGTTTAATCTCACACAAAACAGCAAGAGGTGAACCAAGACTGAATTACATGGAAGTTTATCCACAAATCTTGTTTCTCAGTTGTGTTAGCATTTTTCAACAACATATGGTTATTTTACAATGCCTGCTTCTTCTTTTTATGAAACTGGTATCAAACTTAGATCTGAGGCACAGATGAATAAGGATAAATTAAAATGTGATCCAGTAAACTGAACTTTCTTCATCCTCCAAGCACTTGACCCTGAGTCATGGTAGGCAACCACTCAGGTCCTACTGATGTTGTTGTCATTTTCTTTCTGGACCCAAACAGTTTGATTTAGCTATTGTCAGGAAGGTGTAGGTTTTTTTTTCCAGTGTTGTCATCTCAAATCAGAAAAAGGTGTTAAATTGTCAAAGCAAGCAAAGTGTGCTGAATTAAGATCTATAGAGACACTGGCATCAAAATATCACTTCAGGCAAAAGGCATCACAAAGCCATTTGCCAAACACTTAAGATGGTGATAAACATAATCTTTATTAGTGTGCCAAACCCATAGCCAACCAACCCCATGCAGATTTTAACAATCATATATATGTATTTGAAACCTTTAAAGCTCTAGGTGAGATGGTTTTTGACAATTCTTTAATCTAGCAGTGATAGATCTTATTGGGGTGAGCATTAAGGTAGTGCAAAATGAAGGAAAAGTTTACAATGCATCATCAAGTTTCTGCTATAGAAATGAACAGGATTTTAAAGAAAATTTAAAAATTGAAATGGATAAGATATAACTCCTACTACTACTACAACTACTACTTTATTTTTCTATCCTGCCTATATCTCCCTGCAGGGACTCGAGGTGGCTAACATGGGGCCAAGCCCAAAGAACCAACAGTGAACAAAATGAAAATGCATATGTAAACAACATAATCAAACAGGTGATGGATAAATCATTTGTGGTCACAGACAAAGAAAATTGGTTGAAATAATGGAGTCTAATGAGCCCCACTTATTTCAACAAGTCAGAATTAAAACAGAGTTGTTCCATTTAGAGGAAGCATTGTATTGTGTTGACTCAAATCAATAAAATGTAGTGCTACTTGTGCTGTGTGCTGTGATATCAATTGACTCTAAGTAGCAATGGAAGTCCATGACCAGTCCAGAAGTTCTCCGTCCAGTGTACAAAATTTGGGTCCAGAGCTGTAGAGAGAAGAACTCCATAAAACTGATGAATATACAAGTAAAAAGCAGATGTTTTGCTGTTTTTTATTTTGGTTGATTCCCCTTTTCCACTGCAGTTTTCATCTCAGTTATACCATCAGAAGTGACATGTCAACTTCCTCTGGGTCCCAGTTATCTATGCATTGTACCTTTCAAGTAAGGCAAATCTAGATCCAGCCCAACATTTATAGGATTTGGAACTAGAGATGTTAGCTGATTTGAAGGTTTTTGCTCTGTACAAATGATCACAAATATAGTGGAAAGTTATTAGTCTTTGAATAGAGAGAGAAAGGGTAAATACAAGGATTTCTTTTAATTGTGTAGTAATAATGAAATGTATTTTATCCTAACCTTTACAGATCTCTGTTGTTCTGTACTTATACAGATACTGAGATGAGATTAAAGACATAGTTGTAGCAGGTAAAAGGTAAATGTTTTCCCCTGACGTTAAGTCCAGTTGTGACTGACTCTGGAGGTTGGTGCTTATCTCCATTTCTAAGCCGAAGAGCCGACGTTGTCCATAGACACCTCCAAGGTCATGTGGCTGGCATGATTGCATGGAGTGTCGTTACCTTCCTGCCGAAGTGGTACCTATTGATCTACTCACATTTGCATGTTTTCGAACTGCTAGGTTGGCAGGAGCTGGGGCTAACAGCGGGCACTCATTCCGCTCCCAGGATTTGAACCTGGCACCTTTTGGTCTGCAAGTTCAGCAGCTCAGTGCTTTAACGCACTGTGCCACCAGGGGCCAGCAGAGCATAGAAATATTGCCATCCAACCACTGAGAAAACCGATACCAGTTAACAAATATATGTTAAACTATGGGCAACTTTTATTAATGTTATCAAATCAAACTTTATGATTTACAGATAATTCTAAAGGATGGCATGAACTTGGTGTGGATAAAGCCGAAGCAGTGGCCATCCCGGACCTACTACTCAAGTAATTTGGGGAAACACCTAGGACCCCTGCTGAAATAACCCTGGATGACCACTCAGGGAAACATAATGGAGAATTCTGCCAAAGGATATTGAGGCCAGACTCTCCCCATTCTTAGGCCATTTCAGTTCACCCTCACCTTGGTTATTTGAACCTTATGTGAGTGTTTCCATTCCTGGCCTACACACAAAGGGGGTGCCTTAGGTGTACACCAAAATGTAAATCCCTAGCTATTTTCTGCATGTACCCTATTTAAAATTGCACCTTCCCAGTTTGCCCTTTTCAAACAGTATAGGGTAGGCAAAAAAAAAGAAGAAGATCAAAGGAGTGGAAATTCATACCTGACCCCCGAAGATGACCAATTAATTATACTGTTAATGGGTGGGTCAACTCGCCATTCAGAATGACTACAGGGGCAGCTGCTTAACACCAGCTACGCCCCTTGAAAATAGCTCTGTATGAAGCTATCATTTTTTGTCTGTCTTTCTGAGAAGGTAGCAAAACAACTCCCCCCCCCCCTGCTGCATGGGGGAGAGAAGTTAATTATTAAAGGTGAAGGCCAATAAAAGATGGTCACATGGTTGCCTTTACTAAGGATTTTGATCTTTAAACTATCCTAATGAGATGATTTCCAGGACCACACTGTTCGACATTAGCGCAGATAACTTCTTTCTACATTGCATATAGGAGTAAATTAAATAAAATTTACCCAAATGTAAAATTTATTTTTATTCTCTTGTCTTCTTTGGTGGAGGTGGTTGTTGCCAGGACAATAGGAATGGTCATGTCAACACAGATGTTGTAATGTTAAAACACAACATAGTAATAAAGCACTATTGAATTATACCAAATTAGAAACACATCATTTCAAAAGCACAATACCCACCAATTAAAGACCCATTTGTCAGTTAATTATCAAAAGCCTACTTGAAAAAAATATCTTTGTCTGATGGTGGAAAGATGAAGAGAGGAAGCCAACCCATCCTCTATTAGTAAGGCATTTCAAAGCCAGGAAATAACCACTAAGCAGATTATTTCTTGTGTCTCTACCAAATATGTCTCTGGGGTTGATGGCACTGACAGAAAGGCTTTCTATAATATCTTGGAATTTGGGAAAGTTCACATGCATAATCTATTGGTTTTCAGATAGCCTGGATCAAAGCCACATAGGCCCCCAAGAGTGTTTCAATATTAACTAGACCAGAAGAAACAGGCTAGATTTAAAACAACATTTAAAATAATTCTAAAAGACACCATATAGGCTGAATATATCTTATCCAAAATGTCTGGTATCAGAAGTGTTCTATATTTTAGATTTGGAAGCATAATTAGATATGTTGTCAATGGGACCCATTTCAAAACATGAAATTGATGGATATTTCATATACACCTTGTATGCATAGCCTAAAGATCATTATAGACACAATGTTTGCAATATTTTTGTGCATGTAACCAAGTTTGAACCATTAGAAAGCAAAAGTATCATTATCTCAGCCACTCTTATGGATAATTTTAGATTCTGGAGGATTTTGGAATTCAATCTGAATTATACTCTACCTGTACCATGTTTCTATAATGCAGAAGTACATCCTGCTACCACAGACCAGTGTCAATGAGTGGCTTCCATATCAGTGGGGCAATGACTGACTCTGTAGTTATCCCAGTATTCATCTACACCATAGAATTAATGCAGTTTGACACTACTTTGACTACCATGACTCCTCACTATGGAACCATGTGAATTGTCGTTTGGTGAGGTAACAACATTCTTTGACGAAGAAGGCTAAAGACCCTTCAAAACTACAGATTTCATTACTTCATAGTATGGAACTCTTGCAGTTAAAGTGATATCAAACTGATTTCATTACACTGTGTAGATGCACCCTAAATTTTAATCTGAGTTTTAAAGGAGCTGTTTGTGATGTTAAACCTTATCCTCCTTTGTAGATTTAATTCCTTGGATAACTACTTAAAGTTTGAACTAACATCTGGAGCAGATTCTTCATGATAACTGCCACTGGAGCTACCAATGGCCTCTGCTATAGATAGCTGTATAGTATACTTGTCAGATTGCCTATTCTAAAATTTCTTCTGTTCCATTTTAGAGTCTGCATAGTATAGCTAAAAATAGGAAAATAACTTATCATATTATATCATACTAGCTGTGCCCAGCCACGCGTTGCTGTGGCGAAGTATGGTGGTATGGGAAATAAAGTACTGATGAATTGGTGGTAGTTAAGGTAAAGGGTCCCCTGGGCTGAGTGGGTTGCTAGGAGACCAAGTGAGCGGAGCTTAGCCTTCTAACTGGCAGCAATTGGATAAAAACAATTATTCCTCTCCCTCTAATTAGGACTTTATTTTTCTTTTCTTTTTGTTGTATCAACCTAGAGGCATGGATGAGTGGTTGTGCTGTCAATTTTCGAGGTTGTGGGGTGTTTACTTTTGTTGTTTTGTCTGCTGCCGTGATGCCATCACTCTTTTATATATATAGATAATTCCCTTGCTGTTATTTCTCCACTGCATCAAAATGTGCACTCTGTTTGAATTTTATGAAAAGGAGAAAGTAGGAAAATATCCATATTATAAGCAACACTGTAACTGAACATAGAACTATTAGGCACCTGTAGATGGTGCTATATAACAATGTTTTCTTCAGCAATATCAGATCAAAAAAGCACGAATTGCTTGGTGCTTTGATCTTGCTATTATACATGGACAGACAAAGCAAAAAACCTTAAGCTTTTGCATAGCAAAATATCTTTGTGGGCAGAATCCCAACGAGATGAAAAAATATACACAGAAAAATTGAATGTTTTGTATGACAAATGCGGCATGTTTGTGGTGGTGTCTGAAGCAGTCTGTTGAAGAGAAGGAAGAGATCTCCTGTTTGGATTCCTTTTTACTATAAGGCAATGCAAAGATCTCTTGTGGAAAACCTTCTTAGTCTTGTGCAACTTCCATTTAGGGGTTTAAACATCAGACATCTGTGGGATGGATACTGGATGTTGCACTTCAGCATGAATTACTCAGCCAAGCAAGATCTTTCAAATCTGGCTACCATAAAGGTAAATGATGAGAGAAGGAATAGAATGAGATTCCAAAAATAGAAGAGGAGTATAAAGTAGTTCTTTAATAGTAAAGAAGTTGGTATGTAGGTTGGGTTTTGGAGGTTTAAGAAAAGCATACTGCCTTTGACCTATAGCCCCTAAAATTTCTTAGTTAGCGTGTAGGGCTAAGAAATTACTGTCTAGGCTCTGTCTAGGCTCACCTGAACCAATGTTCATCATCAACAACATTTTATTATGGTCCAAAGACTCTTTTTCTCCATAAGTGTTCAAGGTGTACAAGGTTAATAAGTTTAACATCAGCCAACTGATTAGGCACATCATTGGATAAAATTTGCAACTGTTAAAACTGCTTAGAATACAGGGTTAAAACTGCTTGATGCCATATATGATAGTTAAAATTTTAAGTTAAATCTACAAAGGTACCGGCATTCTTCAGCCTGTATCTAAATTTGGGAATTGTCTAATTCTGGCTGCCATGGAAAGAAACTTGGCAACTGCCAAGGTCACATGGGGAAGATCTTCACCAAGTAGAAACTTCACATAAAGTTTCACTGGTAAGTTTCTCAGTACGGGATTGATTATGTGTGCTCGGGCTTGTTCATAGAAACTGCATGACATTAGGATATGGTAGGTTCATTTCACTTCCTGTTTGTTACATGGACAGAGTCTTTCTTTATATGAGATACCCATGAATGTTAATGCAGAGTACATTCAGGAGAAAGGTGCATACAGATACCTTGCAAGAGGGAAGACATCTAAACAACTCCCCTGTTGTGCCAGCTCCACTGGCTGCCAGTTTGCAACCGAGCACAATTTATTTTATTTTATTTATTTACAACATTTATATTCCGCCCTTCTCACCCTGAAGGGGACTCAGGGCAGATCACATTACACATATAGGCAAGCATTCAATGCCTTTTAACATAGAACAAAGACAAGACAAACACAGGCTCCGAGCGGGCCTCGAACTCATGACCTCCTGGTCAGAGTGATTCATTGCAACTGGTTGCAGCTGGCTTGCTCTCCAGCCTGCGCCACAGCCCGGGCCTAATTCAAAGTTCTGGCTTTAGCCTACAAAGCACTAAATGGTACTGGTCCAGCTTACCTGTCCAAACATATCTCCCCTTATGAACCACCTCAAAAATTAAGGTCATCTGGGGAGGCCCTACTCTCGGTCCCACTTGCTTTGCAAACACGACTGCCGGGGATGAGAGACAGGGCCTTTACAGTGTTGGCCCCTTTTCTGTGGAATTCCCTCCCTAGTGATATAAGATCAGACCCCTCCCTCCTCTCCTTCAGAAGGAAAGTAAAAACCTGGCCCTGGAATCAAGCTTTTGGATAATTATGCAGTGTAACAATTGATGTTTAATATATATAATGACCATGGAACGGCTCTAGACTATAATTTTTGGATGACGTGATTTAAACTGAATGCAATGTTTTAAATGTCTATATGTTTTCAATTTTTAATCTTCAAATATTTTAAGCTTATATTTATATTTATATGTGTTTTAGGGCATTGAATTATTGCCATATGTAAGCCACCTTAAGTCCCCTTCGGAGTGAGCGCCCACTGTTAGCTCCAGCTTCTGCCAACCTAGCAGTTCGAAAACATGCTAATGTGAATAGATCAATAGGTATCGCTCCAGCGGGAAGGTAACGGCGCTCCATGCAGTCATGTCGGCCACATGACCTTGGAGGTGTCTACGGACAACGCTGGCTCTTCAGCTTAGAAATGGAGATGAGCACCAACCCCTAGAGTCGATCACGACTGGACTTAACATCAGGGGAAACCTTTACCTTTTTAAAGGATGCTTACCAATTACTCTCATTTATCTTGATGAGATATGATTAACAGAATTCTGTTGGATTATGGAATAAAAGTCACAAGTTATCAAATTTCCAGATATACCAAATTGAGAAGGGTAGATAATACCCTGGTGGACAGCATCAGAATCCAAGATGGCCTCAATAGATTAGAGAGCTGGACCAAAAATAAAAATAAAATAAATGCTGTACTATGTTTAGGTGGAAGAAATGAAACACAGTTATAGGATAGGTGGGTGAGTGACATCTGGATTGACAAAAATTAATGTGAAAGGAACTAGGAGTACAAACAAGTTAAACGTCAGTCAACAGTGTGATGTGGCAACTTAAAAAGGCAATGTGATTCCAGGCTGCATCAGTAAGAATATAGTTTCTAAATTGAGAGGAGTAAGAATACAACTCTACTCAACTTTGGTCCAACCTAACCTGGAGTACTATGTCAAATTCTGAGCACCACAATTCAAAAGGATACTGACAAACTGAAATGTGTCCAGTTGGGGGGGGGGGGGGGCACACAATAATAATGGTAAAAGGTTTGAACACCATGCCCTATGAGGAGCATGTATACAGGCAGTTCCCAAACTACAGATGCAATAGATTATATAGGTTTGTTCTTAAGTTGAAATTGAAAAGTCGGTACAGGTATATTTTAAATGTAATTCCATCCATCCACCCACACATATGCACACACACTCTCTCACACATATATTTGGATAGCATAGGGAAGGGCTAACATCCCTATGATGTTTGCTTTGCTGTCTGTGTCCCTGTTCAGAAGATTTCACCTAACTTTCTGTCCCTGTGCTAACTGGATTTTGGAAAAAAAATGACGTGTTGTAGAAATAAAGATTGGTGATAAAGCTTCAGTTGATACAACTTTCCCCTACGATAACTCTTACAGGAGTGAATTTCCCTTTTGAGGGGTAGATTGCTCTCACTTCCTGTTTTCTCACCCCTGTTCTTAACTGTGAGTCATTTGTAAGTTGGACGTTTGTAAACCAGGGACTGTCAGTAGTTTCAGGAAGAGAAGGAGGCATGATAGCCAATGTTTACATATTTGAAAGGACATCATATTGAAGTCAGGGCAAACTTGTTTTTGCTGCTCCAGAGCCAGGACAAAGAGCAATGAATTCAAACTATAGGGGAAAAAAATATTCCATCTAAACATTAGGAAGACCTCTTCATAGGAAGAGCTGTTCAGGAGTGCAACATGCTGCCTGCAAACCAGTTGAATTTTAGTCAGTAAGAGACTAACTTAAATATATATTTGACAATTTAGGTTTTTTCCCATTAAATCTAACTGCTCTCATGCATTGGGACTAAGATTCTTCCAAAGCAGAATGGTTTCAAAAACATTTTGATAGATTAAAAAAAATATTTTGATAGAAAATTATCCAGTCAGTCACACAACCAATGCATATTCAAGTAGTTAGCTAATTTCTGAGAACTTCCTGCCATACCAATTGCAGTCGATTCTCCAATTGTGATGAACAATTAAGAAAAGGGAGAATTCAGATAATGACTGTTGCTTTCAGTGTAACACTCTTGCATTTCAAACATTTTGGCAATAGAAGTTGTAATTTCCTCAGATATTGCTGCCTGATTTGACAGACTATCCACATTTGAACAGCAAGGTGCTGTAGAAGTTTTAACCTGGGGCTGAAAATATTTGCTTATTTCCTCCTCACATATCAAAATGGGGGGGGGGGGATCAAAACAATTTCAATTGCATATTTTGTGACTTTTTTCCACTTTTTGATGTGATATAACATACATTTCTTCAGAATATAATATTTGTGCAAAAAATGCAGTATTTTTGGGGAAAAAATACTTTCCTAAAATTGTCCCAAAATGCACATCAATTAAATTAATGGGATCTACACAAATTTACCATTTACCAACTGAATGTTAAATCAACACATCTTTAAATAAATATTGTTTCAATGGATATACTCTATATGGTATTAATAATTGGCTTAGAGCTATTTTTCTTTTCTACTTTTAAAATTAATGATGAAGTATTTTAGTTGCTTTTTAAACAGATTTTTAAAAATTGTGTAGAATTTTTTATTCTCAATATCCTCCCAACATTTTAACAAAATAAATAAAAATAGTGAAATAAATTATTTGAATTATTTTAAAATACAGTAGAGTCTCACTTATCCAACATAAACGGGCCGGCAGAATGTTGGATAAGCGAATATGTTGGATGATAAGGAGGGATTAAGGAAAAGCCTATTAAACATCAAATTAGGTTATGATTTTACAAATTAAGCACCTAAACATCATGTTATACAACAAATTTGACAGAAAAAGTAGTTCAATACGCAGTAATGCTATGTAGTAATTACTGTATTTACAAAGGAATAGGACCAAAATATCACAATGTATTGAAAACATTGACTACAAAAATGTTTTGGATAATCCAGAACGTTGGATAAGTGAGTGTTGGATAAGTGAGACTCTACTGTATAACAGAATACTGGCAGAAGCATTATTTTTGGAAGCTTTTTGCTATGTTATTTTTTAAAAATAATTTTACAAAGCCAAATTTTCAAACTCTGTTCAGTGGTGTTGCTGGTAGAAAGCACTGCAAGTAGAAGAAAAAGCCCTACAAAGATTGGGAGGAAGGTAAGGAACAAATTATAAGAAAGAAGCTTGTGATTATCTGTAAATTGAAATGGCTAAAAATTGCAATCTTGGATTATTACATTCTACAGCAAGGAATTTAGGAGAGAAGGGAAGAAACTAGTAAAACCACCTCTGAATATTTCTTGCGTAAGAAACCTTCATAAAACTAATCAATTGCCATAAACTGAAAGTGATTGGAAAGTACACAGTCACGCATATACATATAACGATTGGAGAAAAATGGCTAGTTGATGATTGACCAGAAACAACTTCAGGAGAGAATAAGCCGAAGAGATTAAGAGAGAACATTTCTGAAGTATCTGAGTTACATCAGAATTCCTTGTAAATTGAATCTAGGTCATTGTAACAGAAGAATGGCTGGAGGAATGATTGACAGCGAAGACCAGAAAGGGATGAAGGATGGAGTTATTGTCGGTTGGAAAGGTCAGTTAGTGAATTGGGTCACTTTGTGAGAAAACAGAGCAATGGTGAGTGGGATCAGAAGGGATAAATAAAAGGCTTCTGGCAAAGATAGACATTAAAGAATGGTAGGGCTGGCCCAAGACATTTTATTGCCGGAGGCAAAAGATGTGAAGGCGCCCCCTCCATATTCCATAAACAGAGACAACCTGTACAGATAGTCAAAGCTTTCTTCAATACTGGTTAATGGATAACAACTTTCAGCACGCTTGAAGTAGCAAGCTAATTTAGGTAGCTGAGCATAGACTGTGTAGTACTGCTGTAAAGGTCACAGCCTCTTGTCAGTCCATGTTTCTCCTTCTCAGGGATTCCTCACACTTAAGAAATAGTTTTTTGACCATTTTATGGATTTTTTAAAAAATATATTCTCTCAATTCCTGGTGTCAATACATCTCAACCCAATATTGTCTTTGACAGGCACAACAAATGTGTATTAGGATCCTGCTACACTCTGTTGATCAGCAGGTAGCAATAGAAGGCTTATAATTGGCTAGAATAATAAAATCTAAAATCAACAGATTCATTGAATGAATTACATGGTGGATTCTTGGGATCAAGACCTTGCAGAAAAGCATGACGATAATTTATGTGATATATGGCAGCTCAAAAGTAAGGTGGGAATCAATTTTTGCCCAAATGGACTTCTGCTGAAATGCTAGCTCCCATACGATCAAAAATGGTTTCAAGGGCAGATTGGGGACTTCAAACAACATTGCTGCCATGCTACAATTAGGGCTTTCAGACATATAAATGATACAAGGGCAAACTAGACCACACTCTGCTGTCCATGCTGAAAATTTACCAGAATTAGATATTTTTACCATTAAAGTCTTCAAAATGGAGCGAAGCATTTAGTTTCATTTCCATTCACAACAACCTCAACCATCAAAATTCACTTCTTCTCTTACAAATATCAACCAGTTCACCTTCTATCTAATGCTTACAAGACAGTGACTTTGATGCAAATAAAGAAGAAGGCAAGTTGGAAAAATTGTGAATTTTGATTAAGAATAACTCACTATAGGATGTATCTACTAGACTTGTGCATAGAAACATTTTAGCCATTTTACTTCAGCTAAACTGGCTTCTTCAGCTCTACCAAATGGCTGTAATGGCAAGATATATATAATATATTGTATGTATATAGTTGTAAACCACCCTGAGTCCCCTTCAGGGTGAGAAGGGTGGGATATAAATGTTGCTAATAAATAAATAAATAAATAAATAAGAGCCCAGTTGTCACATTTTCTGGTTCATAATGGGACCACATGGTGGCCGATCACAGCTCCTCCTCCTCCCCTATTCGGCATCACAGTTGTGTCCTGGCTTCAGTGTATTTAGTTATCTCTCCTATACAGTAGAAAGTAGAAACAGCTTTAGAGAAGCATTAAACCCAAAACAGAAAGATGGCCGGGGGGAGGGGGGAGGCAGGCAGGGCCTGCAGTGCAAAAGCAAATCAAGAGAAAAGAGAGGGATTTTTAAAGGAAGCCCAGAGGATAGCTCCAGATCATCACTCTCCCATTCCAGTGAGAAGTGGGAAGCCTCCTTAAAATGCCTTAATGGAAAGCTGTGTGCAGGGAGAGCAGGGAGAGAGTGCACATGTTGCTGCCTGTTTCCTCTAGAGTAGAAAGTAGAAACAGCTTTAAGGAAGCATTAAACCCAGGTCTCCACTACAGACCAAAGGGAAGGATTACAGAAATAGTAGTATCTTAACTCTGATGCTTCTTAATCCAGGTCTTAATAAAGGATATAAGGACAAATGATGCCAGTGCCTAAAATTATGGGAAGGGGAGCCTGGTGAACCTCCCCCCCATTGCCATTAATGGGCTGGATCTAGCCATATTTATCGGCTGTGGTCCGAAAAGTCCATCCACCTGCACGCATGATTTCGGGAGGCGCGGAAAAATGGATATAGGGGTCCACCAGTATTCGGCCAGCAGAAACGGATCAAGGTTCAGCTGAAATGCACAAGCCTAAGAGAAGGGGAGCCTGGGGACCCCCCCATTGCTGCCAATGGGACAGATCTAGTCATATTTATTGGATGTGGTCTGAAAACTCCCTTCAGCTGCACATCTGTTTTCAGGAGGTGCATGAAAATGGATATAGGGGTCTACTGATATCCAGCCAGCACAAATGGATCAAGGTTCAGCCAAAATGCGTTTGACATTACTTTAAATACCATGGCTATGGAATCAAGAGAGTTATACCTTTACAAGGTTTTTTGGCTTTCTCTGCCAAAATATTCCGATCTCTCACCAAACTAAAAATCCCAGGATCCCATACAACTGAACCATGGCAGTTAAAATGGTGTCAAATCCATTAATCCTGTAGTCTAGATGCACCCTGTGTCAATTGCTTACAGGGAATTGCCATGAAATTATTATGACAGTGCTTGCTGTGGTGATTATGATGATAATGATTACTTGTGTTTTCTCCCCTCTGAATGAGATTGTAAAACACTGGGTCATTATTTGAGGATATCTCACATCGAATAACATTTTTAAAGGAAAAATATAAAAACATTCACGAAAAATTAGAAAAAAAGAGATATTTTCCCCACAGAACTCAGTATCTTTTCCTAATGTTTTCTCTGCCAAAAATAAGCGTAACTAACCATTTTTAAAGCAGGCGCCAACAACTTCTTTGCAAAAACTATCAGGTGATCTAGCTCTGCATAGATAGTTTTAACTAAACCAATTCCATAATTGTACAAGGGCTGGGCTACATTTTATTATATGTGTTTAATAATAAAGAATATTAGAATGGATGTATTACATTTTAAGGGCACTCTGTTCTAGATATTTTGCTTAAAAATGTACAAAGGGTAGAGAAAAAGAATAAGAATATCTGAACTGACTGATAGTTACCTTCCTTGAACATATTATATAGTATATTTTATTGTTAATATAAGAACAAATAGAGCAGTAGGCATGTCTTGAAAGCCTTTGTCTGTCTTCTGAGATAACAAAGCACACTTGAGGATAAGTCCTGATTTAATCTGAAGTACTTTCTTACTAGAATAATATTCATATGATTATACTACGATTTTTGTTCCTGGGTTATAAATGTCATTTCCTAATTGGTTCTATTATTTTAAAATGAAAAACTTTTATTAAACTGCAAAAACTTTTTGTGGGACACTCTGCAGTATATCTTGCCATAGTTTTTCAATGACTACCTCATCAAGTCTCAATCACATCAACGTACCTCATTTCCAACAGATCTCTGAACAAACCTCTGAGGATGCTTGCCACAGATGCAGGTGAAACATCAGAAGAGACTGCTACAGAAACATGGCCATACAGCCCAAAAAACTCACAGCAATCCAGCAATTCAACTAAGGTTGTGACAGCCACAAAAATGTAGTTTCTAAAATATAACAACTACTTTCAAAGTAAATATTGCACAATTAAGAAGGAAATTACACTTTCAAAACAGGGGCGGAATTTTTTTTCAAATTTTTTTACATATTGTTATTTACACAGATAATATCCCAAAGAAAAACTGCTTTCTAATAGGTGTCTGAAATCCTAACAATTTAAGGGTGGTGAGGGAAATCTCATCAAGCAGTTATGAATAGTGGCCACCAACACAAGGCAGAAAGGAGATCTTCTTGTGTCAGACAAAATGAAAATTGAAATCAATTTGATCAAGAATATTTATTTACGCTTTTTCTATTATTGACTGAGATAACATTGAACAATATTTTTAAATTATAGAAAACTATTTTCAAGAGTTTGTGACAAGTACTTGAACTATCTCAAGAACTTAGTTAAAATCAAAACGAGTGTCCACCACTAGGCAGAAAACAAAACTCCTTGAAACCGATGAAGGGCAGGTGGCATTACACGTACAAGTATTAGTTGAAATAGAAGTATTTTTCATTGCCAACACGTTTTCCTGGCCTTGTGTATTTTCTTTATTCCTGTGGAATTCGCTCTAATTCTCGAGAGGAAGGCAAATTTTAGAATAAGTACTGCTTGACATTTACCTTCCATATCTGATAGATATTTGAAAATGAGCATCTGTCAGTGCTCTAGCATCAAAATTAAATTCTTCTCCTGATTAGCCATGCAAATAGCTTGCCCTAGTAATCTCTGCAGCATTTCTCTGGTACTCTGAGATGCCCCTCTGCATTAAAGAAGTGTTACTTATCAGTATACTTACCAATTACCATATAGCAAAGGACCTTTAAAAGGGGATGTTAAAGATTCTGATGATATTAATTCACCTTCTTTCTCTGGTGAATTTCAATTCACTCAGGAACATGTATTTATGACAGTGAAGAAAGGAACTTTCCTTTCTCATATACAAACTCTGTATGGCTGAATTTTGTTGTATTGCTATTTTTAAATTAAGTGGAGCCATCTTTTAAAAAAATGATGCTGTGTTTCTAACACTTCAAATAAGATTGGTTCACTATTCAGATTGAAGATTGTTGTTTTACACATTCTCAGTTATACAAATTGGGAAGGATAAGAAACGATTTCAGAAAACATCTGTCATCATGCAAGTAATTAGGAGTATTCTTATTTGCTTTATTTCCCTGTTAGTATGATTTTATATTCCTAGGCATTCATTTCTGCAAATCTTTCATCATGGTATAAAGTGGCAATATGTGATGTGCATTTCTACAACTTGGAAAAAAAAACCATAGACCAGATGTAAAGCTATTCATGGTGATTTAGGACCATTTTTTTTTTATTTTGTGCTACTGAGCATTTAATTAAACCAATTGTCTTCCTGAAGCATTGCTGCTTGTATTAGCAACAAATCTATATAAAGCAAACGCTCTCCCTAGTTTCCTTTTTTTTCAACTTGTCAGGATTAGAGCATTTTGAACAGAGCTATCTGTGCCTTCCAAAGGACAAGTGAAGCAGTTATATATAGTATAACTAATTCACTTTTATGGACAAGTCAGCCCAAGTGCACACATGGAGATGGAATGAAAAAACCTTCTGTAGAAGTGAATGGAGAAGCTTTGAGTGCAGAGAAGTTCCATAATCAAGGCTCATGTCCTTGTTAAATTTATGGAAGTAGGAGAAAGAATTAAGTGCACATACATTTATTGGGCCATTCTGAAGTTCATGGGACTCTAGAGAATCCTGGGGGAATTCCTATAAACAAATAAATGTGGAGAGTGGACATAGACTGCATATATATATATATATATATATATATATATATATATATATATATATACTGTTGATTTTATTTGGCATCAAGTCAACTCTGACTTAATGTGGCTGTATGAATTAGAGACCTTCATGGCATCCTATAAGTAACAGGTGTGTCACGATCTTGGGAATTCTGAGCACTGACTTCCTTGACTTAGCTTATCCGCTTGTAATAGGTCTTCCTCCACTTTGCTAAACAGATTTTTTTTTAATTCAGGCAGACTTCAAAAGAAGAAGGTTTTAAAGATAATATCAGGGGCTGCTGTGGTTTTATATTTTTTTATGGAGTTGTGTTGTCCAAAGTATGATAGCCTCAGTTTATCCATTTTTTAGTTATTGTTGCACCCCCAGGCTGCAGAGACACCTTAAAACCACACTGCAGCCCCAGACTGTAAGCAATGCAAGCTGTTTATTGAAGATAATTTGTAAGCATTAGCAAATCAAAATTTCAAAGTCAATAAAACAAGATTTTAGTCCACAAAGTACGAGGCACTGAAGAATTTTGAAGCAAGGGTCCATAGAAATCCAAACACAATATGCTTCAATCAAGGTAATCAAATTTAGTCCAAGGAACAGAATCATGAACTGGAACAAAGAACAGGATCTTGAACTGGAACAAGAGATTCTCAATGCAAGGCTTTCAGAACATGACTTGATAATCCAAAATACCCAGGAACAAGAACAAGAACTGGAACAATACTCAAGATAGAAGGCTTACAGGAACTTGGCATGAAAGTCCAAAGTTAACATGAAACAAGAGTCCATGAAGCAGGATCAAACCTCTCGATGAGCAAAATTACCACCTCTGAGCTCACTCTCAGAAGCAGTTCCTCTTAAAGCTAGAATCAAGGCCCCTTTCCGTGGGAAGTTTATTCAAAACCCTTTCTCATTAGTAACCAATTGCTCCTTCGCAAAACCAACCTTTCTTTTCTCTCTTGACATATTGCTTTCTTTCTGTTAACCTCATTACTCTTATCAAGACTGGAATGCCCATCTGCCAAGGGATAACTTGACCTTGACTCTCCCAAGGAATGCGGTTCAAGTTGCTTACTTGAAACCATTGTATGCTTCTCCCCGAATCCTCAGAGACAGCAGGCACATCTAACTGGCTGTACAGAATCATTTACCTCTGGTTGCATGGGGATCCTAGGCCCAGATTCATCTGACAGGTCAGGTGAAGGTACTCTCACAGGCTGAATAGGCCCTATCCCAGGCTCACCTGACAGCTCAAATGCAGGCTGGTATACAACAGTTCTAGGGTAGTTTCAGATTTGGTTTGGTCTAATGTCCCTTCATTTGTCTTTTTATACATCTATGATGTTTGTAGAAGTCTCCGCCAACATCACATTTCAAATTAGTTGATAATTTGATTCTTTTTCTGCCAGCAGCTTTCACAACCATACATGGAAATTGGAAATACTATGGTGAAGGATAGATTACTCTTCACAAAATGTATTATGGATGTAGATTTCAGTTCAGAAGACAGTGAAATGGCTTCATGATTGCTTTAGTTAGACTTATCTTTCACATCCATTCCGTAGTAAGTGTATTGTTTGGATAGGCTACTCTGGTCATCTGGAGTTTTGGAGTACAGTGCCATCTATCTGCAGATGACACTCAACCCTAATACTACTTTCCACCTAATTCCAAGAAAGCTGTCCTGACCCTAAACCAGTGCCTATAATCAGTAATGGACTAATTGAAACTTATTCCAGACAAGACAGAGGTTCAATTGGAAGGCAGATCAGCCTGTGCTGGATGGGATCACACCCCCCACTGAAGATGCAGGTCCACAGTTTGTATATTTGTATATTTTAAATTATATGCTGATGTTTTTATGTTTTAAATGGCTTTGAGTCTTCTGCAGGAGAGCTAAAGCAGGGTATAATAATAATAATAATACTCCAAATGTTGAAGCCCACATTATTCTACTTGCTATGCAATTCATTATGAAAGTGGAGTCAAGAATTAATGTTATTAATGTTTTTCTTCAGGAATGTAGCCTTCATAAGGATAAGCCACAATGAAAGATAGAAGTTTATATATATAATAATAGTAGAATAAAATAAATTTCTTGGCTACTTCTCCTCACGGCTCACAGCAGGTTACAACATTCTGAAACACACATTCACCTAAAAACATTCTTTAAAATAAATATATTAAAACATATTTCCACATGATACATATTAAAATAGACATAACAGAGATTAAATATAAGATGCAAGTTTAAAATTTGTCATTAAAACTGTCTGGGTAAGCCTGCCAGAAGAGATGGGTCTTCACTGGTGTCTTAAATTGTGACAGCTGATCTAACTGTCGTAGCCCTACCTACAGGTTGTTTCACAGTTGTGGGGTGGCTAATGAAAAGATTATCTGGGTGATGGTCACCGGTCATGTTCTGGCAGATTGGAGCAGATGCCCCACAGAGGACCTCAGTGTGTGGGGAGGATTATATGGGGAAAGGCAATCATGTAGGTTTCTTGGACTCAAATCATGTAGGGCTTTAAAGGTTAAAATCAACACTGTGTGACCAAGGGCAAGACGGATCCTTGAAGTGACTGGCTTGACCTTGAAGGAACTGGGGGCAGTGACGGCCGACAGGGAGCTCTAGCGTAGACTGGTCCATGAGGTCACAAAGAGTCGGAAACGACTATGTGATTAAGCAGAGAGAGAGAGAGAGTGTGCTTTGCATGGAAACTGTTAGACAGTAGAGCGACTTTCAGATTGGTGTGATCTGTTCATTCCTGGTGTTCCCGAAACCAATCTGGCTGCCATATTTTGAACCAACTGGAATTTCCAAACTTGATACAAAGGTAGCCCAATGTAAAGCACATTGCAGAAGTCCAACCTTGAGATTACTAGCACATGCCCTATAATCTTAAGGTCCCCCAGATCTAGGAAAGGGTGCAGTTGGCAGATTAGCCAGACCTGATAGTAACCACTCCTGATGGTTGCATCTACCTGGGCTGACATTTGGAGAGACAGATTCAGGAGCACTCCCAACACAGTCTTTCAGGGGAGTGTAATCGCATCCAGAACTGGTTGATGCTTGGGATGTGCCATTCAGTTAAATCCTGTTTTGTTTTGTTATCCAGATTTTGGTGGATCCAAACATCCATTTTTCAGGAGCCTCCCAAATTCAGATACAAAAAAAAAAAATCTGTTTATTGATTCAGCAAGCAAAATGTCCAGGAAGATCTGGCCCATTGGCTGCAATGGTCCAATGATGAGGCTCCCCTTTTCCTGTCACTTTTAGGGCATCCTTATTGGGATCCTTTCTCCTTATACTTTTCAATAAGACCTGAATTAAAGGCAACAGATTTAAGAAATTACCCTTTCAGGGATCCTTTCTCCTTATATCCTTCAATAAGACCTGGATTAAAGACATAAATTACTTCCTCGTTTTATGTCAGCTTTAAAAATGTCAAGATACCTCTTCCCCACATTTGAAGCTTGCCTCGTGTGAAGGGCACCATCAGTGGCAGTTTCTTAAGTTTGTAGAAAGTAAACTGCTTATTCATTGCTATTTTAATCAAAAAGCAAGCCAAGCAATGCAGAGCTGCAACCAGCACTGAGAATTTAGATCACAGATCTGTTTCTCAGAAGCATGCTCGCAACTGAAAAATGGAAGCCCAGCTTGGCTAAAAGATGTCCACAGCGGCCTCTCCACTGTAGCTGAAAGAAACCAAAAGTAGTCATTTTCAGCAGCCACATGGTCTGTTGTGGCCAGAAAAATATGGTGGCAAAGCCTGTGTTGTTACGGCTGGCCAAAAGAGCTAGGACAGCCAGAGCCCATTTTGAAAAACAGATCTGTGCACAGCCCTAGTTGACACACCTCCATCCCAGTGTTGAGGCCTGTGAAGCCTTTGTGGATAAGGACAAGAATTTTCTGGTTGAGCCTGGTGTTTCTGTGGGGGAAAGTGAAAGTGTTTTTTCAAAATGATGGAAATGTTTTGGGTAGAAGTGTTGTTGGGGAAATAGGCAGTAATTCTCATGAGAATCGGCCAGGGATTGACTCTGAAAAAAATATGGAGGAGACAGAACGGTTACAGATAACCCAGCATTTACTGATCAAAAGAGATAGTGTGAAACAGAGACAAATCTGGTGTTCCCAGAGACTGAAAGATAAACAAACTGGTGAAACGGTCAAACGATGGGTAAATTCCCCTGTGTGATAAAGTCATAGGAGTTTTCTAGGCCCTTCAGGATGTCTCTACGGTAATTTCTAGCAGAATAATACATTTCAGTCAGGTTTCCTATTGCCCAAAATTTCCTGTTTTGATGGTAAGTTTAGGAATGTATCATCTTAGGTTAGTGGCTCCTACTGTACTTACAGTATTATGTTTTGTAGAAAATTAGACAGCCAGTGTAGTATAGATATTAGAGTTTTGTGTTGAACTTTGGGGATCTATATTCTCGACTTCACTGAACCATGCAACCCATCCAGTGATCTTAAAGTGGTCATAGTTTCTCAACCGGATCTACTCCAAGAATTATTGTTAATCCAAAAGGCAGACAAGAAGCCATTCCTTGAGCTTACTAGAAGAAAAGTAGGCTATAAATCTTACTAGTATATATTAAAAATAAATAATAAATTCTTCTTTTAAAGCCTATATAGGCCCATAGTTAGAACTATTCTGACTTCTTTCCAGTGACACCAGTTATTTTATTCAACTGAACAAATGTAATTTGTGTGCAGCCTTAATCATGCATGCTTTTTTAGAAACTGGCATCAGGCACTAAGTACAATCCTGTCAAATGGCTGGCAGTAGATTAACTCTGACAGCTAATGACATGCCAAAGTCTGACAGAATAAGAACTTACTATATAACCAATGTCAATCATTCAGCAAGTGCCACTTCAAATGTTTATCCTGTTAGTGGAGACATCCATCTGTGCCAGAATTCAAAACACTGCTCTGCATCATTGAATATGAAAGTGAAAGTATATGAAAATGCATGAAACAGAAGTGCGTGGGCATAAAGAAGAAGAAAGGAGGAAGTGGGAAAGAGAAGGGGGGGTTAAACCATGCATTTCTTAAAGGAAGAGGACATTTTGAAATGGTCTGAAGTGTTGAACATGTATCTTATTGTTCTTTATGGTGTTGCCATACCAAAATGTTCTTCAAAATACTGTGTGGTATAGTTGTGTTCAGGACTGCCTCATAAGTTGCCTGCCTTGCCACTCCTTCCTTCCTTTGTACCCACCTGCCCTTCTATTGAAGGCAGATGCCAACAGATAAACATAACTGTTGCATAAAGCTGCTTAATATAAAACAATACAGGGATGTGTATAGCAAGTGAACAACCATGTTTCGAATCCATCAACAATCAAGCCAGGAAAACAAAAATGTGAGACAAAATTAGCCACTCTGGAGCAGTACATTCTAGCAGCCAAAGTTTTAATACAAATACTAAGAATTTGCCCAAATTAACAAAGTGGATACTGCCTGGAAATCATCCAACACTTTGGGCTCCAGTTTGGTGTTCTCATCAAAGACCTTAGCACAACCATTCTAAAGCTAGATGCAGTTACATCCTAATCTTATGTGGGATATAAAGAATACTTATCTGAACCTGTGCAGTGAACTGCACTGAGAGGGAAATTACATGCTTGATGGCCTCTAGAGATAGAGTCTACACAGGTTGGTGCATACAGAATGATGCATCTCACAGCTGGCAGAGACTTAATAGGATCTTGACATCAGGAGGCCAAGCTGGGAAGCCTATGCAGAGTTCACAACAGCTCTTAATGTATTGACTATTTGGTTGCTAATGTTTTAAGTTCACATCACCCATACAAATTAGAGCATGAGTCTTCCAGTTTCAATGGTCCTTGTTCCTGTTGGAGTTGCCAAAAAGAAAAAGAAGAGAAGAGAAAGGCCCAGTTAGCTAACAGTTGTAATGAGCACTTAGGGTGCAAGGTTTAAGGAGCTTACTAGTCAATTCCTAAAAGTTCCAGGTCCAATTTGATTAAATATGCTAGTACCAGAAACAATGTTAGGAAGGTTTCTGTGCCCATTATATATGTGATGTTTCACGTTCAGCTTTAGTGTTTCTTTGCAGATTTTACACATCACTCTTTTTTTTACATGGTAATTCAAAATCAGTTAAGCACCTCAGATCTAAAATTAGATAGCACATTAACAAGAGGGTTCAACGGGTAAGAGATTATTAGACACTGGCTTAAAAGCAAAATGCCCAAAAAATGACATTACGTTTTTAACTTTGAATATGTTTTAATGGTTGTTAACTGTGAAATTTTAATACTGTTTATGTATAATTCTGCTTTAATGTTTGTATGTCAATGTTTTGATGTTAAACCTCTTTGAGAGTCCTTTGGGAGAGATAAAGCAGGGTATTATTATTATTATTATTATTATTATTATTATTATTATTATTATTATTAAGAAGAAGGAGGAGGAGGAGAAGGAGAAGGAGAAGGAGAAGGAGAAGGAGAAGGAGAAGGAGAAGTAGTATTAGTTGTTTGTTTTGGTGTGAAACATTCTGAACTACTGATTATCTCACTGGATGAAGGCATCTACATGAACCATGTACCTCTAGAGGTGTTAGCCTCATGTTCTACTGTTAGAAAAATCAAAGCATCATTTCCTTTTTTATCTGCTTAGGTATGCAAATTAATATGTCACAAATAGAAAATTATACGAATGAAGGAAAAGAACTCTACAAGAATTTCAGGAGTTAGTTGGTCATATTAATTTTGAATGCTCTTGGTGTGACCCTCCTCCAAATTCACCATAGATTTACTGTTATAGCTGAGACAAGAGTCAACATAGAAGTTTAGACTGACTTGTTGCTCTGTTTAATGGAACTTCAGTTTACTTAACAGGAAATAGCGCCAGACTTTCTTTCTTTGTTTTGGTGTCAGGAATGTGAAGAAGATATTGGATTATTTTTTCAATGTCTTAACTGTTTGGTTGTGAGCTGCTGAATCCACAAGTTATCACACCATTCGTGCTCATAATATGACCTGGCCAAATCATTAATTTGCTCATCTATTGATCCCAATGAAAGAGCTTGTCCCCCAGGGTAAACACATCTAAATATATCCACCAAATACAAGGCACCAATGGGAAAAATCACTGTGGAAGCATCCTATTACCAATAATAAGTTACTTGTTGTTAATGGCACTTTTTAAATAATGAAGGCTTGTCCCCCAGGGTAAACACATCTAAATATATCCACCAAATACAAGGCACCAATGGGAAAAATCACTGTGGAAGCATCCTATTACCAATAATAAGTTACTTGTTGTTAATGGCACTTTTTAAATAATGAAGGCTTATGGTAGTTTATATGTATACGTTTTCTAATGAAAATACAATATTTAGTTATTATTCACAGAACAAGTGTGGGTATCTATATATATAAAAGAGTGATGGCATCACGGCGATTCACAAAACAACAAAAGTACAGGCCCCCCAACCTCAAAATTTGACAACACAACCCATCATCCATGCCTCAAGGTTGATACAACAAAAAGAAAAGAAAAATAAAGTCCTAATTAGAGGGAGAGCAATAATTTTTTTATCCAATTGCTGCCAGTTTAGAGGGCTAATCTCTGCCCACTTGGTTGCCTAGCAACCAAGGGACAGCCAGGTTTCAGTTAGGGGACAGGCAGATTTAGGCCTCACTTAGACTTCTTCCACAGATTATCTAATTTGCACTGGATTATATGGCAGTGTAGACTCAAGGCCCTTCCACACAGCTATATAACCCATTTATAATCTTATATTATCTGCTTTGCACTGGATTATCTTGACTCCACACTACCATATAATCCACTTCAGTGTGCATTTTATACAGCTGTGAAGAAGGGGCCTCATATAATCCAGTTCTGAGCAGATAATATAAGATTAGAAATATACAGTAGAGTCTCACTTATCCAACGTAAACAGGCCGGCAGGATAAGTGAATATGTTGGATAATAAGAAGGAATTCAGGAAAAGCCAATTAAACATCAAATTAGGTAATCGTTATACAAATTAAGCACCAAAACATCATATCATACAACAAATTTGACAGAAAAAGTAGTTCCATGCGCAGTAATGCTATGTAGTAATTACAGTAGAGTCTCACTTATCCAACACTCGCTTATTCAACGTTCTGGATTATCCAACGCATTTTTGTAGTCAATGCTTTCAATATATCGTGATATTTTGGTGCTAAATTCATAAATACAGTAATTACTATATAGCATTACTGTGTACTGAACTACTTTTTCTGACAAATTTGTTGTCTAACATGATGTTTTGGTGCTTAATTTGTAAAATCATAACTTAATTTGATGTTTAATAGGGTTATCCTTAATCCCTCCTTATTATCTAACATATTGGCTTATCCAACGTTCTGCCGGCCCGTTTATGTTGGATAAGTGAGACTCTACTGTACTGTATTTACAAATTTACCACTAAAATATCACAATGAATTTAAAACACTGACTACAAAAACATTGATTATGAAAAGGCAGACTGCGTTGGATAATCCAGAACATTGTATAAGCGAATGTTGGATAAGTGAGATTCTTCTTTAATATGAAATAATTACTGGGATAGAATAATGCAGAACAATATAATCTCTAAAACCAGGACAGTAAATAAACAGGGGAATTCCACACAGGAAACAATCAGGGCCAGCTAACACCTCCCAACGAAGTATTCCCATCATCAAAGTCTGGCAAATCCTGTTTTCTCAGGGCCACAGACAGTAGAAGCAAATAAAATATCGCAAACAACACCACTCTGAAAACAAGGGAATTCCAGACAGGAAACAATCAGGGCCAGCTAACACCTCCCAACAAAAAATTCACTCAGGGAGGAAACAGCCAGGCTTTAAAGCTGCAAGGCCATTACATCCTAATCATTTTTCCTAATTGCAGCATTCATACTTGCCTCCGAATGGACAAAAAAAAACAACCAATCAGAAATATTGTATATTCACAACCTTTAGGAAATAATATCCCCTGATGGTGCAGCGTGTTAAAGTGCTGAGCTGCTGAACTTCTGGACCGAAAGGCCGCAGGTTTGAATTGGGGGAGCGGAGAGAGCCCCCACTGTTAGCCCCAGCTTCTGCCAACCCATAAGTTCAAAAACATGCAAATGTGAGTGCATCAATAGGTACTGCTCCGGCGGGAAGGTAACGCCACTCCATGAAGTCATCCCACATGACCTTGGAGGAGTCTACGGACAACGCCGGCTTTTCGGCTTAGAAATGGAGATGAGCACCAACCCCCCAGAATCATACATGACTGGGCTTAATGTCAGGGGAAAACGTTTACCCTTTACCTTAACTACCACCAATTCCTCAATACTTTATTTCCCATACCACCAGACTTCGCCACAGCAACGCGTGGCCGGGCACAGCTAGTATAACTATATAACCATTATATATATATATATATATATATATATATATATATATATATATATATGCGCCATATGTCAGTGCCTTGTAGCATTCTAATTTTTAAGTAACAATGGAGGAAATATTGTGGTTGCTTCTTAAAATTGTAAGTATAGAATGAATTAACTACCTTGGGGACATTGTACTGCAACTTAACTATTTTCTTTTAAAAACCAACTCTCCAAGCTCTAGCAAAGTTATTTCACAAGCATCTGCTACAATCTTGGCCTGCTCACCAGAGTGAATCCAAGAGATTTTATCTACAAAATGCCTGAATAATCAAGTATCATTCCTCAACTCTGTCTGAATAAGCGTTTTGCCAGTTAGAAGATTTTTTTTCTAGACAATTTTGTGCCATGATGGAAAAAAGGTGTTTCCTTTGCCCCCATGCTTACTGCGGTATAGTCCTTAATAGATGTTGTGTCAACTGTATCTGGTTCTTCTTTGGCTCCTTTATGATCTTCCTTGAAACTCATCATTCAGTGACTAAAAGGAAATGCTGAAAAAGATGTATTTAAAACCTGTCATTGACCTTTTCACACATTTGTCTTCCTACTAAATAAAGTATTTGCAATAGTCTTTACATGACATAGTGGAGTAGACATTCTGGGAGATACACAAAAATTAAGTTGACTCCTGAGAAATTTCACAGCATGAATGGCTTCCTGTTAACTAATGTTCTCTGCTAAAAGCTTTTTGACTCTAACACGTGAAAATTAGCTGAAGTCTCAAACTCTCAATAGAACAAACTGTTGATCTGCTGTTTTGAAAAGAGAAAAAAATCTGCTGAGACCACGCTACAATTGCTGGTTACTTTGTGCTCAAGCTTTGCTTGAGCTAGGAGTGCATTTGAAACTGGGAAGAAAGCCTTACTTCTTTCCCATAATAATTTCTTTTTTTTGTCACCATTTGTTTGCTCAAAAATAGATAAGCTACTACTTGCCTCCTGGGTCGACCGAAGCAAATAGTGGAAAGCGTTGTACAGTTTTTCCCTTTGTTGTCATGTGGAAAGAGGTTGATCAGGGAAGTTTACATTATAATTCAGGGCATACAAGCCATCAAGCATGGATTTAATGCAGCATATTACACAAAAATATGGCTAAACTCATCATTATATGATATTCAAATCAGCCAAACTCCTCAAAATCATCTGCTTTTGTTATTTTTTTAAGGCCAATGCATTTGTTTTGAATTAAGCTTTCATGGATTGCAATTAATTTTTAATAGCACCCGGCCCAAGTTTTACATTTTTAGGGAGCAAGGCTTTCTTCCAGTCTTCACGGGCATGTTTGTTGTGGGTGATGAGTGAATCTGCTTCTGGATTGTGGAATTCTCTTCCTTGGGAAATTCAGTTCTCCCACATCTCCCAGTTCTGTTTCTGCCAGTGGACATATATGTACAGACAGACAGACAGACAGACAGACAGACAGACAGACAGATCTTTCCGTGTTATGCATATAGCAGAAGGGTCTTTTAATGGTCTGTGCTGTGCTTTTTGTCCTTTTACTAATATAGGTGCCTTCAATGGTTTTCACTTTGTATTTTAAGATAAGTGCTTGTTTAATTGCCTTTAACTTTTGTATTAATTGTTTAATCATATCACATTGTTTTAACTTGTTGTGAGCCTTCTTGAGTTCTGGACTAGGGGAAAGAGATATAGTCCCTCCCAGTCTATCAATATTATTTCTTACATCCAAAGTGCAGAGTGCTTGGGCCCATGTGTACAGGCTACCTGGTTGGAGGTTGGGTTCAGAGAAAAACAGAATGCAGAAAGTGGCATAGGCCAAAATGAACTGGTATACATGAATCAGCAAAATGTTAAGCAGATGACATATGATGACCACTTGTTATCTGATCCAAGGGCCTGCTCAGAAGGTTATTACCTCTGAATAAATAAACTATAAATTCTAATTTCAAGTTAGTGTTGGTTTTGTTCAACTGAACTGAAGCCAGAATGTCCTGTTCTGCCTTGCAGATCGATAGACATTTGGGAGTTATATTCTTATCTCAAGCCAGGCAGAATTAAAAGGCTGTTGATTTTGAGTTTCACACAGCACAATGTGTACAAACCTCTGTGAAACTCAAAACCCCGTATGGGTTTAGATCAGTCATTTTTGGTATAATGTGTGCTATGGTGCAAATGCTGCTTTATCACCAATTGAAACAGTCATTGTTGTCGCCATCATCAGATAAATAATTGAAGTGTGCTATGAATGCAGTATAGACTTCCCAAATCCTCTTCATCTTTCTAAGCTATTTTCTCAATGCAGGGGTTAGCATTGTGACTGTTGTTTCTTCAGGGCTTTGTTTTGGGCATCCCCAGGTCTCAGGTTGGCAGCATGCATGTTTTTGTTGATGCTGTCCATCCATCTTTTCTTTGGACATCCATGTGGTCATCATCCTGCAATCTCCAAATGTAGTGCTGTTTGTGTTACTGATGTTGGTTCTCTTTTCATGACATGGTCATACCATCATATTCTTGCTTCCTGTATTTTCTTGCTGATTACTTTTATTCCTAGTCTTTGATAGATGTCATTATTTGGCACATGGTCAAGAAGTGTCAAGCCAAGTGTCCATTTCAGCATTTTCATTTTCGTTGTGCTAAGGGTTTGTTCATGTTTCTTTGTTGCTGGCCAGAACTCTGCCACATAGAGAGCTACTAGGCAAACAACTGCAGTGTATATCTTAGCCTTGAGTTTTTCAAGCATTTTTGAGTCACACAGAATGCCAGTTGCTTGCTTCCATTTCAACCAGGCTGTATTTATTCATGACCATACGTCTGACATTGTGTCACCATCTATGGAGATCAGTGACCCTAGGTATTTAAATTGGGTGCCCTTCTTTAGTGCTTGTCCATTAATTTGAATTGAGTTTTCTTTCAGTTTGAAGGCCACATTTCAGATACTTTGTTATGGATATGTTCAGTTAAAATCCATTTTCACCTAGTCTATCACTCCATGTCTGCAGCTGTTGTTCAAGGGCTGCACATTTTTGATGGCCGAGTGCTATGTCATCTGCATATAGGAGTGTTCAGAGATGCATATTCTGCAAATCTGCTCTAGCTGTGTCCATACAGAGTATGAATAGTAACAATAGCATTAATTCCCATATCCTCTTTTCATGATTAATAACTTTAGGCTTATATACTTCCAGGAAGAGTATCTGGATAATTTTTCTGCTTTTTTATGCCAACATTTCTTGGATTATTCATTTGGAAACTATAGGGAAACCTCTGAGGCATGAATCCCTGAAGTTATGCCCAGCCCTATCATTAGGCATTTCTAGATATGGGAAAACCAGACAGTTTGGTTTTCTCTAATAATTTTCCATCCAAAAATATTAGTCAGATCTGTCTCTGCTTAGCTTTCAAATTTAGAAATGATCTGATATGTTGAAGCTAACGTGGTGGTATACTTCTGCTGGGTCCTGCTGCTTCTTTTTCTATCCTCTGCTATGTAGTAGGCACTCTACGAACTTGGAGAACTGAGAAAGTTTCATAAACAGATTTGCAGTCACACAGAGGACTAGAGTATATGTGTATAGAGAGAATACTGCTTTCATTGGATAACATGTACAATATGAGATGCTGGTCTTTGCTTCACAGAACCAGTATATTATATTAATCTTCTTTATCTTTGTATTCTGTGAGTCCAACTCTACATAGAGAAGGAAGAAAATGTTCTTCATTTACTTTTGAATCTTTTTAAAAATCAAGGTCAACATTGTGTGATTATTCATTAACATTACCCAATCTATGTTCCTGATTGTTGTCCTTTAAATAAATTCAAAAATGAAGACGAATGCAGCCCTGATGATTCACCTTACTTCAGAGCTGCATTTCCACAAGTGTCATGTGGAGGTCAGTGTTACTGCACTAATAAAGAGCTATAATAAAATGCTGGTTTGCTTAAAATTCAGCCGACGTGGGACAAATGCAACTGTCAGCATTTGGGGGCCCTGAATAGCTGTAAAGGTTAAATATCAATTTGTTTTAAAACAGAAATCAAACTATCTCTTCCAACTTAAACAGCGAATCTAATAGCTTCCAGCCCATTATCACTAGTGTGGGGGCACAAGGCACTGGCTTTAAAGTTTGACACCCATAAAGTTGAAGGAGCATGCTAATTCAATGCAGATTAGTTTCAGAAAGTTTCTTTTAAAAGGAGCTGAAACTCCAAAGGCATTCAGTACTGAGACCCTGTTTCCAGGCTGTGCTCCAAATTCTCACTGAAGTCAATAAGAGCTTTTCAATTAACTGCTACCTTAAATACTGTTACAAAGGAGTAAACCCCAATAAGCACTTGAAAATTTCTTCCTAGGAAACAGTCATAAGAATTTTCTGTTAATTATATTAACTGTTAAGTATAGCTTTTTCTCAGACTAATTCAATTTGTTCAGAAAGAGGATGGAAACATGCAGATGATTTTTTCAGTGATTCTGATGTACGCCTTCTGCTATAAATGGTTGGATTACATTGGACAAGTCACATTTTATGATCTCATCTTTTTTGCCTTGACGCTGGCATAGATATCTAGGCAAAATCAGAAAACAAATTAATCACTATGGTTATATTTAGGGTAATATTGGCTGGTTAGTTGGAGGCAACACAATGATCAAGGATCTGCCCTGTCAGTTCAATTTTATCTCCCTTTTTGGTTTGGCAAATCAGAAGAAAGTTGTGGATGTGGCATAAGCTGTTTTAATGAAGTGTTGACAAAGTCCTCCTGATGTCTATGTTGTGACAAAATGGTAAGGTACTGACTTACTATTCCAAGTTTTATTCCAACTGCAGCCATAAGAGGCCAATATATCCAAAATCTAATTCAATTTGAAATGTTATCTCTAGGATATATGTTCATGTTTAGCCAACGAAGCAGGATTTCCTAATTGTTGATGTATGAATGATGAATTGTTACAAGATGGATTGATTTAGTTGCCAGCATTGAGACTCTGGTATATATATATAATACAGAGTATAATCCATAGAGCTCATGTGTCAAAATCAAGGCCTTTGGGCCAAATCTGGCCCATCATATCATTTTATGTGGCTCACAAGGCTTTCTGTTTTAGGGAAACACAGTTACATTTATACGCTCTTACAATTATAAACAGCCTTTTGAAGACAACCACAATGTTGATGTGATCCTCAGTGAAAATGAGTTCAGCACCTTTCCTATAGACTATAAGACATAATACAGAAAGCTTTCTGTATTAAAGTGTGTGTGAGCACATGTTTGATATTTGTTACTAGAATAAAGAAAAGGGGTAATGCTGTGTAGAACACCTGTTCAGATGTGAACAAAGAGAGGAGAATGTCTATTTCTATCAATATTGAAAAAAATAATAAGCCTCCTGTCAGGTGTACTAGTTGATGCAATCAGTAGGGCAGACAGTCAAACATTCCAACTGTACCTGGAGTGATATCATATCTAAGATATCTGTTTTGATTAGATTGTGTGAACAGGGCACCATTAGCACCTTTGTTTTGGTTGCATCAGATAGACAGCCTGGGTGGAGGGGAGGGAGAAAATAAAAGAAGACAGAAGGTAATATGAAATAGCAATCCAGACTGCTTTGGGAACACATGACAAGATGGCTGTAACATAGCCACCAAACCATGCTGTTCATGAGAAACTGATATACTGCACAAACATGGTCACAAATATGCTATGTCAAAATAAACATATTCTGATTTTGATTCTAGTGGAGACAATTTTTATTTTGCTATTTAATAGATGTTGTTGGGTTTAGCAATGCCCAATTTATGTAGACCTAGATGACTATGAGTTCACAGATGCCTGTTTAGAGATGTATAGTTCCTCAACATGTGATATGGTATTTCTTTTTTAAATTATTATTAATTTTAGCACACATGGCCTAAACAATTTTTTTTGAATATATGTCTGCAATGTCTACAGTGAAATGTCACAAAGAGCATAAAATATTCATGGCAAGGTGTTAATGTTATATATGCTAACCTCAATCCAAATGTTTAATCTGAATAATAATAATAATAATAATAATAATAATAATAATAATAATAATAATACTTTTATTTCTATCCCACCCTATCTCCCCAATAGGGACTCAAGGCGGTTCACAACATACAGCAGAAAACATTCAATGCTGTAAAGTGTGACCAAAAAAGCAAATAATCAAACTATAAATCAAATAATAACATATTAGACATCAACATGATGCCTAACTATTCAGATTATGTTGCAAGTCAGACCCCTTAAAGTGCCAGACCAATCTTTAATAAAAGTAGAGTTTATTAGTTCACAACAAAAAGAGCCCAAAAACAAACTCAAAAAGGCTCAAAACACTTAATCTTCAGTGTGAAGCACAGTATTTTCCACAGTTAAAGTAAAACCCCACACCCTAGAAAATAACCCAGATTTAACCGGAGTATAATCCAGATCAAACTCCAAACTTTGCAAAACAACAGAAAAAGCACTCCAATTCACAGCAGGACGCCAGCAGGCAGGAGGAGAGAAACAGTGGGGGATCCAAGGCATCTGGCGAAGTCAGTCAAATACAATATCGTCATCATTGAATCCAGTCCAGGTCAAAGCAGGAGAAGGCAGCAAACCTGAGAATCCAGTCCAGGTCATACACAGAGCCAAGGCATAGAATGCAGCACAGCAGCAAATGCACAAGATAAACACAAAGCAGTCCAGAGAAAACCCTCACAGTTCCAACCCCCGTAGCCAAGAATAATCTGGATTAAATTTACGTCCACAACAGTCTTCCCAAACACATCTTCCCAAACAACTCTCAAGGACACACAAATACTCATCAACACCTTACCGACTGCAAAGGGGCCCCATTTCCCAACCCCACTTTTATTCACAATTCCTCCTCAGAACTGGAATCAGCCAACGCCCCACCAGACTTCCTTTCAGCTGAAGCCCCTTGCCGAGCCCTCCACTCTGTCCATCTTTTATCCAAACTCATAACTCCCCAAGATTCAGCCAGATCCCCACTGTGCCAAACCTCAAACATGCCGCTACTTGTGGGTTCTCTACAGATGTCCTGGATCTCCCGCACCTTAGTCCAGTCCATTGCCTCATCCTCTGAACTTGTCTTCCCATCCTCCTGATTCTCAACCCCATCATCCCCCTCAAAGCCTTCAAATGAGTCATCATCAGTAGGCTCCATAAGTATTTCCCGGATCAGCTTCCTTTGTCTCTCCTCATTGGAGTCTTGCTCATGAGTAGTCTTTCTTCCCCTTCTAGTACTCCTAGTAGTATCACTACTCAAAGACTCCATCACAACAGATTAAGATGTCATTCAGCCAACAACAAAGACAAGTTGAGTTTAGTCCTTTGGTTATATCCTGAAAAAATAATATATATAATATTTTATCATTATTGGACATCAATGAGATGACAAATTGGCAAATAATCCAAATGAGATAATAGTCCTAACAGGTCTCTGATTTTGATTAGTTAGAGAAAGAGATCCCAGATTATCAATTTTATTTGCTTTGGTAAAGAGTGTATGGTTAAAAAGATGGGCAGGACATAAGTAATCCAAATAAAGCATGATTGAAGAGATACATAGTAGCTAAAAAGATGTCAAGCAAGGGATAATTAAAAAAAACTTTATTTGTATTCCGCCCTATCTCCCCAAGGGGACTCAGGGCGGGATGCAGAAGTTCTGTTCTCCATATGGAAGATCAATAAATAATAAGAGGAAAGTCAAGGACCGAAGATTTTTGCTTCCATCTCCTTTCCAACTCAACAGTGTTTCACATATAATTTGCTGGATTAAAACTGACTAGCAGGAAAAGCACCTCATCTCCACATGAGCAAGAACACTGATTTCCCATTGATTTTGCTGATGCTGAACCTCTCCTCTTCAGATGCATCACTTTATGTATGATAAAAGTGACAAATATGGCAGGCCCATGCCAAACTAGGTAAGTATAGGGCTTTCCTGGTTCATGATTGTACAAAACCAGGTTGATAAATTGGGCATTACAGGGATAATGTTTTTTTACTTGTCTGCAAGGAATTTTAGTATTATTTTTTGTATAATATTTATTTAATTTTAATTTTTATTTTATGGCCATTTTATGAGTTTTCTACCAAATATTCATAAGGAAAATGGTCAGCTCCCTGTGACAAACATGTCCTTTGCTATTGACTATCCATTTTCCTTGTTATCCATTATCATTTTTAACCACCACATCTCTCCCTTCTAAACAACTTTTGGCATTATTTTAAATGTCTTTTCTCAATGCCAGGATCCCATTGTTTTACATCCTTTTCTTTTCCCTTTTTAATTTTATTGTAAAGAAGTGAAAAACATTCCCAGCAGTTTCTGCATATTGCCAGATATTTTTATGATTCTACTGTGTTAGAAGAATAATTCCGAATTGCAAGCAATCTACAGTAATTACTGTCATACAATTATATTTCTGTTCTTACAATTCTGTCAGATTACAATTATTGAGAATATGTCCTTGTTCTTGTTTTAATCCATGCACAATATTTTTAAAAACTCTTTATTTTTTTAAAAAAAGTTTTTATTCATATATGCATTTCTGTAGCTTAACTGATTATCTTTCATGAATTTCCAAAAAAAATCCCGAATGTGTTAGTCTTTTTCATTAAATAAAGTAACAACACAGAGTCTGCTGGCATCTTAAAGACTAACAGGTTTTATTTGGCATCCGCTTTTGTAGACTGCAGCCAACCTTATCAGATGCATGGAGTGTTATCTCAGTTTGTAGATATTTATATACATGCTTGAGCAAGTAGGCGATGTGGAAGAACTAAACTGCAAAAAGTACAAACATGGATCAGTATGGGAAAAATAGTTGCTAATGAATAGTAGTTAGCTACTAGCAACAGTAATTACTCCTGATCATCATTAATAGTTTTATCAGGACTCTCTGGTCCCAATACTTCGGAAGTGGAATATTGAGACAATATATATCAGGAATGATCTGGTGTTCAGTACTTTAAGATAGTTCTCTCTCGCAAGGACAGGAACATATAAAAGGGGTTTTGTGGAACCGATAGGAAGTGAGAGTGTTGCACTGGATTGCTTGCTAAGATGAATGTCAACTTTTGCCCCATCATTGTATGCTCCATATTTATCATTTAGCCCTTTCCTGTTGTACTTCCTGTAACCACGGTGCCCAACTGATAAAAGCAACAAAAAGTAAGTCCAGAAATTGTTTATAATTTATCATCACTCTCCAACTCCTATTTTTTTCTTAAAATGTTCGTGTTTCCTATGTACAGGCAGCTTTGTGACATATGCCCCTTCATATAAATTTCCCTCCAGAGGATTGCAGGAGTGATCAGGAGAAAGTAGTCCTTCTCTCTATTGCAAACATATTTGAATAAGTCACTTTTATACAAAATTCTAGCCCTTTCTTTTTGATGTTTTATAGGCTCCCTAACAAAATTTCTTCCCTGTTCTATTTTGTACTCAAGAATATTATATGCCCAGTGCCAGATTTAGGACAAATGAGGCCCAGTGCTAGTTAAGTGATAATGAAACCCCTTGCTTGGACTTTGAAGGAGGTCGGTCCAATAGGCCTTCACTGCCTGCTTCATGTTACACTCCCATAGACTATCAATCCTACCATTATACCTGGTATAGCACTACATAAGCAAAATCCATCCAAATTATGGGGGTGGGGCAGAAGATTGGCCCCACTGACCAATTTATTTATTTTATTTATTACAGTATTTCTACCCCGCCCCTTGTGGGGCCCCTGGTGGCACAGTGTGTTAAAGCGCTGAACTGCTGAACTTGTGGACCAAAAGGTCCCAGGTTCAAATCCTGGGAGCGGAATGAGCACCCACTTTTAGCCCCAGCTCCTGCCAACCTAGCAGTTTGAAAACATGCAAATGTGAGTAGATCAATAGGTACCGCTCCAGCGGGAAGGTAACGGCGCTCCATGCAGTCATGCCGGCCACATGACCTTGGAGGTGTCTACGGACAACGGCGGCTCTTCGGCTTAGAAATGGAGATGAGCATCAACCCCCAGAGTCAGTCACAACTGGACCTAACGTCAGGGGAAAACCTTTACCTTTACCTACCCTGCACTCCTCACCCAATAAGGGGACTTAGAGCAGCTTACAATATAAAACGCATATATCAACAATTGCAGTAACATTTCAATTCAGTTTAAAATTAAATTACATTAAAACATTCATAAATACACATATAAATATACATTTAGGTGCATTTCGAATCCAAACCGGGTCTGTCAATTATATCATGAGCATATGTTGTAGTTGATGCTGCCTTTATTGTTCGAAAGCCTGGTCCCACAGTCATGTCTTAACTCTTTTACGGAAGAAGAGGAGAGAGGGAACCTGCCTGATTTCACTTGGGAGGGCATTCCATAGGTGGGGGGGGGGGCACCACTGAAAAGGCTCTGTCTCTCGTCCCCACCAGCCGCACCTATGAGGCTGGTGGAACTGAAAGCAGGGCCTCTCCTGAGGATCTTAAATTACGTGGTGGGTCATAGTGAGAGACACATTCGGACAAGTTTTTTTTTTTTTCGTGTCAGGAGCAACCAGAGTTGCTTCTGGAGTGAGAGAATTGGCCATCTGCAAGGACGTTGCCCAGGGGACGCCCGGATGTTTTGATGTTTTACCATCCTTGTGAGAGGCTTCTCTCATGTCTCCGCATGGAGCTGGAGCTGATAGAGGGAGCTCATCCGCGCTCTCCCCAGGTGGGATTCGAACCTGGAAGCCTTCAGGTCAGCAACCCAACCTTCAAGTCACAAGGCTTTTATCCCCTAGGCCACCGGAGGCTCCTTATTCGGACAAATAAGCTGGGCCCAATGGGGCCCTGTGCGTAAGCACACCTAAGCACAATGGTAAATCTGGCAATGTGTATGCCCAAATCATCATCATTAAATAGAAAAATTGAAGGATAACTGTTCTCTTCTCTCTTCTTGGACTATATTACATTTTTCTCAATCTCCTTATTAGCATGGCATCAGCATCACATCCACCAAAATAAATATCTACTTTATTCATAAAAACAATGATTAAGATTACTAAAAATATCCACAAAAGGAAATAAAAACCCAACACACCAACATTATACACCTAACTACTACCATCCTCACCTAACAATTTCTATTTTGTCCCACACCCCACACTTAGGACTTTATTGTACAAAGATACCATCCCATGGGATCTGTGCAATGACTGATCCTTGCAACTTACAGCAACAATCACTCCTGGTATCACTCATCTTCATTGAGTGTGCAAGGGTGATACTTTGATGCTCCTTTGTCCTGCAGCTAGACTTCCTCTTGCAGAGTGGATTCTGCCCTCCTGCAGTTTCTTAGCTTTATACATTTAAAAAATAAAAATAAAAAAGAACTTCATTGATTTTGTTACATTTCATTTTTTAAAAAATCTTATGTTTAATTTTTGGGAGAAGTAATGGGGAAGAGGGGAAGAGCAGGACAATCCTGACCCCTGATGTCACTTATGCTGGCACAGAAGCAACTGGAGATCATTATACAGATATGTTGCAGCATTGTGGCATGATCAGAGGCTGCTGATGGGTTTTGAAAGTTGATAGCAAAGGACACATTTATCACAGGGAGCTGACCAACCAGAAACAGGTTGTGCACAACATTATGCAATCATCACCTTTCATTCCCTGCCATTAATAGGCAAAATCTGTTCATGACATGGTGCCTGAACTTATATGTGCAATGCTTCTATGCTAGTTTGCTATATATAGAATAACAGTTTTCCAATCTTTTACTACATTATTCACTGGTTTTTCTTTTATCAGTATAAACAGTTTATTCATCCAGTTCCAAGGTTTTTACAATCCATTGATTTCTGTTGTTGTTGTTGTTGTTGTTGTTGTTGTTGTTGTTGTTGTTGTCTTGTGACAGCAGTATTATTTCCAATTTTGAGCATAAAGCAATCTTGCTGCTAAAATCATATAATGCTAGAAAATATATGTCATATCTTTGGCTTGATCATGTGTAAGTCCTAATAAATGGTAAACAATCGAAACAATAAAATGGTCCCAATACAAATAATTCTGAGTTCAACTACATTTCATTTAGATCTAGGAATACAAATCTGAGGAGAAATATCTGTTGATTTCCATTGAATAGCAAAAGAAGACACAATGACTTTTATTTCAATAATTACTGCAGACTCTGATGGCCTCTAAATCTTTTCAATCTGCCACACATAAGTTTGAATGACATATCATTGTAGCCCTTCTTGTACTGGTTTCCCTTTTAAAATCCCACTTGCTTTTTGTTATTTTGTAATGCTTGGATCAAACAGACATTAAGAGGAATACATATTCCCTAGAAATAACACATTTTCATTCCAGTAATGGAATTCTTTTAGAATCAGGTTTCTAAAGTCAGTCTTGCAAAGTACGTCCTTATTTACCTCTCAATAATCAATTACAAAACAAAGCATGCTAAATGTGAAATATGTGAGGTCAATCATAAGCTATGATAAACTGATGTTTTTTCAGCTTGAGGAGCTTCTCTTCTAAATATGAATTAAATATTATTGTTTCATTTGACCATTAAAGAACTGAACAACTTTAAGCTGAATCCATAGCCACAAATCTACTCATTATAAGAAGGGCTTTGCAAAATGTTTATAGCTGAAAATGCTTCTGCTGTAGTGTCTGCAATGGAGACTTGCCACAGTGTTCTGCTTTTTTTTTTTTTTTTAGATATGTCCTTGTTTGTTTAAGTGGTGTATTACTTGTCTGACTCCAATATAGCTCTTATGTAGCACTTTGAAGCATTCAAACCACTTCACATAATATCGGTCATCCTTTTTTGAAACACCATTTTCTTATGCACATAGGAGATAAATATATTTTCCAGGAAGAATGTGTTTATTTGCCATTTGCAAACACTGTTACTCTATCAAAAATTTGAAAACAATCTCACATAAGACCAATATCAATAAAATAGTTCCTTTATTTTGATTCACAGTCTGAAAGACATGATACAAAATGGGGGGAAAGGAGGAAAGGGGGGAGTGAAAAAAGACACTAAGTACCTGTTTGTAAAGTGGCAAAATTATTGTTAAACTACTTGAATGGAAATAAGTCAAGTTGAGGTTTAGACAAATAGAACTAATTTCCCAGACAATGGAATGACCTTTGCTATGCAAGGCTGGCTTGAGATGTTTATTGCCCTTTAGCAGTTTCAAAAATGGGAACGCCTTGTGATGAATTCTAGGAATGGTGGTAGAAAAGTTGATGGATGCATGGATGACAAAATCCAATAAGACAGCAGAACTGAAATTATTATACATGGATTCATTTTATCCCTTCACCTTCAGTGAGATTAGGAACCTCATCATATCAGGCTTGGGCTCAATTCTGCAATGCTTCCAGGACGGAGTCAGGACATAGCCCGCTGGAGCCCATCATATAACACAAGGCTACTTCTGGCGAGACTCCGTCCTGGCTCCATCCTGGAAGCATCATAAAACGCAGCCCTGAGAACATCGGTGCCTACCCGTGTTCTCATTACGTAAGCTGGGGACAGCTTGGAGGGAAGCCAGGCAGTGATGATTTCCCCTTTGTGATGGGGAAGGGGACAATGTGGGCAATGTGGGAAACTTAATGCCTGTTTCCTCTGCTACCTGGTGGTTTTGCACGATGATTTCCTCCTCTGCCCCCCAGCTTAAGGACCTCAATGTGATGTAGCTCTTGCAATCTGATCCTGTACATTTTTACTTACTTACTCAAGTAACATCAAAATGTTGATGACAATATAATTAACAATTGATTCAGGATGTGACTGGAGAAGATATAAGCCACATTTTCTTTTGTTTGGAGAGGAAAAGAAGGTGGCAGGAGATCTGTATGAACAAATTATAACGGTAAAAGAAGAAATAATAGAGGAAATTTTCCAAACATGGAGAATGGACACGGAAATTGAGAGGGAAGATATACAAAGGGATATAAGTAATATAGCAAAAGAAAAGTACAATGTATTAAGGGAAGCAAGAAGGAAAATGTTACAAAAATGGTACAGAACTCCTGCACAACTTTCACATTTTTTACCAGGGATGAAAGATAGGTGTTGGCACGGTTGTGAGTAAAGAGGGGTGTTTAATCATATGATATGGGAGTGCGATTGGGTGCAAGAATACTGGAGAATGATTGAAGGAGAAATCAATAGAATGCTAAATCTATAAATAGTAATAGTTAATAGAAATGTACTACATGCAAGGATAATGGAAGTGAAGAATATACAAAAAGAAAAAAATGATTGACAAATTAATAGCATGTGCACAACTTGTTTTAGTGAGGGGTTGGAAAGATAAAACAAAATGGACTCTGACGAATTGGTATAAGTATATAGTTGATATGTTAAATGTAGAAATCACAAATTGCAAATGGAATAATATAGATAAAATTGAAAATATTGCAATAATCAAGGGGATGTGGGAACCAGTTAAGAACTATTTAGAGAACGTACTAAGATGTGGAGTGGAAAAATTAAGATTGAGATTGATATTTCAAATGTAACTTCTGTAGTTTGTTGTATAAAGTGTATGTACAAGGATGGGAAGGTGGGAGGGTGGGAGTAGGATAAAACAACAAAACAACAATAAAAACAAATTTTTAAACAATTATTTTGTTTGCACTGGGTTCTTAAGCAAAGAGGAGCTTCTAGCAATTATACAAATAGGGCTATTAATAATTTGGCTTTGCTACCATATCATATATTCCTCTGTTGCACTCAGGTGAAAGAGCCAGTGATAAGTACAAGCCCCATAACTGTGTGACCAGTATCTGTGGTGTCATTTATCCACAAACAAAAAAATATACCCTCCGTAGAAATATTATAAGTCCGTGAGCATGACTCTATTATATTCTCGGACTGGAAGTCCTTCATTTATTTTTCTTATTTAAAAATTTCAATCAAGAAAAACTCAATATAAAACAAAACTAGATATGTTTGATACATAAAATAAACAAGGATGCAGAACTACACACTATATACTATAACTAAGCAAATATAAAAAACACACTTTCAGCTCTGTATCCGATTGTTGTTGTTTTATTCGTAAGCACACTTCTACTTAAAATAACATTCTACTGATTCATGAATCCCAAAGTTGATAAATATTCCCATCATCAATGCGAAGTCTTTAATTTCAATATAGTTCACTATTATTAACGCTGTCACATAACTATACGAAGTTCAGAAATATATCCCCTGTGGATATGGTATTTGTACAATACTTGACTGATGAAGAAGAGTACAAACTTAAGAGAACTGCTTTTTCAGCAGAGCTCTTATGATCTTCTGTGGCATCTCTCAGTTTTCTGAAGACAAGCAAAATTGCTGCCAATAGACAACACATGATTATTTATTTATTTATTTATTTCTACTTATTAATTTCATCTCCGTCTTTCCTTTGTCTTAGTATGGAATTTGAGATGGCTTGCAACACTATTAGAAGAAAATCTATTAAAATAGTAAAAAAAAATACAAAATAATATACAGTAAGAAAAATTGATTGAAACAGTTTAAAAGCTTTAAATTTTAACAGATAAAAGTACAGAATGTCCATTTTTTTTAAAAAAATAACTGTATAACAAGTAGACTTGTGAAATATGGGTAAACTGTGATTCATTTCAATGTCCCAGATTTTGATGGGGGCCCTGGTCCATTTTTCAGGAGCCTCCTGAATTTAGGAGGACAGAAATCTGTTTTCGATCCAGGAAGCTGAAATATTCATTTTCTATCCAGTCCATTAGTGGCGATGGGGAAGACTTCCCACAGGCTCTCCTTCCAATCAATTTTTCCTTATATCTTTCATTAAGACCTGGATTAAAAGCATCAAAGTTAAGATACCACTCTTTCTGAGATCCTTTCCCTTCTTTCTTTAGAGGAGACTCGGTTTAATGCTTGATTAAAGCTGTTTCTACTCTAGAGGAGACAGGAGGTGCAGGCACACACTTTCTCCTTGCAGCAGGCAGTTTTTCAAGGCATTTTAAGGCGGCTTCTCATTTCCTAGGAAAGGAAGAGGAATCAACCTGAAGGTATCCTACCTTGGGCTTCCTTTAAAAAGTCCTATCTGCTCTCTTGATTTGGAGGTACTGGAGTGGTGATCCCCCCCACACACACACACTTTGCATTCTAGTAGCTGCCTCCCTTCCTGCACTCCATGTGTAACCAAAAGCAGACGGTTTTTGACAGCCACTGCAGCCGGTAAAAAAAAAATGTGGTGGAGCCCATGCTGTTACAGGCTTCAGAACCATCTGAACGAACTGAATTCAAATATCCATAACGAATCTGTGCACAAGCCTAATAGCAAGCAAATGTCGAAATGACCCTTCTAAATGGGAGGACATTTTGTGTTGGCTGAAGAAGAAGAGAGAGAGGGCTAATCTAGCTTTTTTTTTGTGTGTGAAATGCTCAAGGATCGGTCTGTCATGAGCATGGATAGCACTTGCTATTCCTTATTTTACCAGATCAAAAATATGGGATTTGGGATTCCTTTATGTCAAAAACAGAAAAATATGGAACATGTAACTTGGCCCTAAATTGTCCTCCATGCCTTCAGGCTATCAAAATTTGTACTATCACCATCCTTCTTATTCCAGTTTCAGAATTACTACACAAGTTGGCTTGCCCTCTCCAAGCCAGACAATGGACACATGCTCAATAAACTCCAAATATAGCAAGATATGTTTCTCCCATCCTTTTTATCCACTGCTTCATTCAGGTATTGTCACATGGGCATCTAGTGATGACCCATACAACCATGAGAAAGAAGTAAGAAAATAGACATAGGGTAGGAATAGGTCGAGTGACAATTAACTCATGTGGAATGCAGCTTTGGAGGTTAATTAACTAGTGAGAATCTCAATGCTGACCATTTAAAGATGTAAAAATGTCATTGCTGGTACAAACCACACCCACTTGACCAAAAGTGAAACTTCATAATATTATACTATGCAATTGGGTAAGGAACTGTTGTTTTTTGTTTTGTTTTTTACAGTATCTTAAGCAATTAAATGGTGACATTTCGATCTGTTATAAGATTTTATTGTTTTCATTTTCACCTGCACTGTGACTGCCTCTTTGCCACACAACTATTTCCCTCTTCTATTCTTTTTTCAGCTGCTCAGATTTAATGAATAAAACCCTAAAAATCGTAATTACTAATGCATGAACACAATTAGAGACGTTATTTTAATAAATTATGAGAATCATTTTTAATGAAAATAGCCCAGAAGTGATAATTAGGTAGAGTATCAGAAATGCTGTAATTTTTCACATGGCAATTAGTTAGTCATTCTAAAGCATACAAGCTGTTCAAAAAGGGTTCATCTTCTCATGAAACATTTTTAGTGTGTGAAAATTATACTCCATTGAAGGGAATGCTTCACATTGTGAGCTTCAGTTTGGTGAGCAAAACATAGGCACTGGCTACCTTCCAAAGCTTCCAACTCCAGGTACAGCTTTTTGACTTTTCAAGACAACAGATCTTGTTTCAGATATCTGAGTATGACCTGTCCCTACCTTAAGTGATTTGACCTGTCATCCATCCATCATTCTCTTTTACATTCCACCTTTCTCCCAATGTGCTATTCAAGACAGCTTACAATATTAGTTCAAGCAAATACAATTGAAAACCTAATAATAACAATCTTAAAAACAATTGAACAATAAAAATCCATTTTTATTTTTAAAAAACCTTTAAAACAAACTAAACAAGATAAATGTACTGCAAAACTCAAGAAAATATCCTTCTGTCAGAACTTACTATTAATGAAAAATATTATTTTCCATGGAAAATCCATTATATCTAGTTTATCTGCATTCAAGGAGTAGAATAATGGGATTTTCCATGTTTGGCAGTCTCATAACATTTTCTCTCTGTTGGGCACCATATACCGGGACATAGAAAGGAGGTAAACATTTTTGATGGACAGAAGTGTGTTTGTGTTCTTTAGTCTCTACTTCTTTCCCTAAAGTAGGCTTTTGTCTTAAAGTGTAATGGAGGCAACTTGCATTGAACAAAGATACAACAACGGGTGTGGTCAACTCCTGTACATGTAATGTGAGTAGTACCATCCCTGCCTTCATTTTAGGATGTGGAATACTTGGGCACTATTTCTGTAATAGCCAAATGACAGAAAGAAGTTCTGTTCCATCTTTCATCTTGCATCGCAGATTGTGAAATTGCATTTGTTAAATTCAACTAGCAGTCAAACAATTGATAAAGGTCAGGAATATGCAACAAACCAGGAGTGCTATGCATGCATATTAAACCATCACAGTGGTGTTAAACATGGACATGAAACTGCCTAACAGCAGCGTATCTAATGGAGACTTTTAACTCATATGTTTCATTCAGTCCTTAGATTCTTTCTGCTGAGACTTCAAGTGCAGTAGTAATATTAGATAATACAATATTAGGATATCTAATAGATATATATTTTAATAGATATAATAATCAATCTCAGATATCTAATATCTAGACCTCTAGAATGTGATATTCTAACATAATAGATAGAAGAACATGTGAACCATAAAGTCCACAGGTCTACTGTGAAACTAAAGCATTGTGAATATTTATTAAGTGTCATATCAAGTAGCTTGGACTTTTGATGGTATGAGAGTTGCTAAGGATAAGTCTATGTAACAACTGTTCCTATTCCCTTAAAGTAAGTGTGAACAGATTTTCCAGTCTTCAGATGTGACACCCAATATGAACTCCCCATAAAACATCTGCTCAAGGGAACCAAAATGCCAAAGATCTGCTTCAGAATAGTTTCAAGCAACTAAAGGAAATCTGGTTCGAACTATTGATGGGTCTTTTTGCAGCATCATAAAGTTAATGGGAAGTGCTCCCTCTATAACAGCCATGGGCAAACTTTGGCCCTTCAGGTATTTTGGACTTCAACTCTCATAATTCCCAACAGCCTACTGGCTGACAGGAATTGTGGGGGTTGAAGTCCAAAACACCTGGAGAGCCGAAGTTTACCCATGCCTGCTCTATAATAATAAGGGTTCACTCACTATTATCTCCAGTGGTAAACCAAAAAGTATGTCATAGCCATGCAACCTAAAAACAGGTTCTGTAATATGTCATTGTGGTTGGATTGTCATAGAGGTCAAGATATACAAGATGAATCAACAGTCATGTTAAATATGAGATATTTCACTCTGCATCTATCCCAAATATATTCTAGGTTCCCTTGTATTTTTCTACTCTAAAATGTAATAAAATGATAAAGGGTGCTTCTCTTCGTCACACATATAATAGCTAGAAATCAAGGGAAATATATAACAGGTTGAGGTTAGCGTTTCTTATATATTTCCAAATTATAAATAACCCAAGATTGATACAGTTTAACCCTTTTTTCTGAGTTGCCATTAATGTATTATCAACATGTGAAGCAAGCATTCATTATGAACATGTATAAAAGCCAGTAATTTTTTCCTAAAAGAATTATTGATGAGATGGAGCATATTATTTATTCATAGTTATTGATTTAAGATTATTTCTTTTCATTACCAGCCTTGTAGCATAATAAACACCAGACTAACTACTTTCCCTTTCCCATACATTAGCATGGCAATATTATTCCTTATTTATTTCTGAATAATGCTGTTGGGACTTTAGATATTAAAGCATTTACTCTGCAATTTTCTCTTGGGTACATTTACCTTTCAGCTATGTGGGGCTATGTTCTAATAAAACAGATTATTATTCAAGTAGGATTGTTTCTGACATCTGCCGTAGCCATAATGAAATCTTGCTTGATCATCATTCGTGAAGATAATCCTCTAATAATCCTACAAACTGGTTCAGATCCACTATTAAAGGAACCAACTTATACAATATTTATACCAAGGTAATGTGACTAAACTTTAATGCACACTACAGAGTTGATCTGCAGTTATTTCCCCATTAGAGGTTCCCAAATCATTTCAGCCCCAAGAACATTTGTAATTTTGATAAATTAGCGTAAATAAAGAAATAATAGAAACAATTCCATGCTTTTGGCATTTGGTAATTTAATATTTGCAGATTACCTGCTACAGCCTCATGTGTTGTCCTACACTCTCATTCTCAGCCTTCCAGTTTCTTTGCAAGACTTGCAAGACTGGGGCACACTGCAAGAGACTGGGGGAACTTCCAGACTGCCAAAATCCATGTTTAAAATCTAAGACAAAAAATCCTGGGACCTAACAGCAGATCCACACACAGACCTGTCAGTTCTGGGATACAGTCCCCCACTATCCTCACAGCTTTCATTTGAAATGGATCAAGATGGAGGGCCAACAGGGAACATCTGGTGGAAGTTTTTTTTTAAAAAAAAATCCCTCCATTATGCGCTGGACCATATATAAGCAAGCACATACCAATCTCTTAACATAAACATAAGCAGATTTGCATGTGTGCATATGAGGTCCGCTCATAACGAAAATTTAAAAACTTATCTCAAATCTCTCTCTCCCCCAATTGTTAATTCAACCTCTGTTTAAGATTATAAAGTATAAAATAAAGAGTTTCAGAGAGTTCTAATTGCTTTCCACTTGTGCTTCCCTTGAACCACGTGTGTGTCATTTTGGCAGTCTGATCAACTGATCAGAGATTTTAGGCTTTTGAAAAGCACATGTGTGCTGGAGCAGTCTTCACGGGGGGAGATAAAGAAAGCATGTGTTTTGCATGACTGCAGGAATATACCATTATGCAAAGGTGCACTTTTTCAGGCTGAATTGGGTTTTAAGCGCACGCTTTTAACATGTGCTTTTAAGTCTTAACCTGATCCCTCCCGCACTTTTGGCTAAAATGTTTAGCCACACACACCCCTTTTAACTTTCAGGTTTTACAGCATGTGTAGAAGGTCCTGGGTGTCAGAACCCTGGCAGCAGAGCACCAATAACCATACGCAGAGGCCAATCTCTATCTAATATCTTTATTAAAGAAATATATAAAAGCAATAAAAACAAGTGAAGAATATAGTTCAGAAGCAGACCTTTCAAAAGAGGTCAAATATAGTCCAAAAATGTATTGTCCAATAAATGATATTAGAGTTCAAAGTTTTAATCCACTTGACCGAAACACACACTTTGCCAAGCAATAGTGTGGGGAAATAGCAGAGTCCTAGAGTTCAATGAAGCTTGACAACAAGGCTGGAATTAAACTTGATTCTTGGCTAGATTCGTAACTGGAAACAAAGGCAAAACATGAGCGTGGAGCAGGGTCCGTGGTAAAACTGCAAGGCTAGGCAAGGCTCGAAAACTTGATTCGAGAAGCAAGGAACTGGGGTACGAAGTCCACACACGATCTCTCTCCTGGAGCTGATCAATTGACTACGCAAAGAATTCCTCGCGCCAACCACCTATATTGGGTCTCGTTTTCCCACCAACAGAACTCTTTCCCTAGAGAACGAGAAGCGAAACCCAACTCTGTCCAGATGCATGACTCCTTAGAATTTCCCAAGGGAAGCAGACCTAATCAGCCATTTGTTTGGCAGCGATTCTCAGGCTTCTCCGATTAGCCTCCCTGACTCCCCTATCTTTAGAATAATTTTCCCTCCTGGAAAACGGGGGGGGGGGGGAGTTCTGCCCAAGGCCTGTTTGGCTGAATTCTTGAGGGCAAACATCAACATCCTGCAGGTGAAGAGACTCCGGCTCTTGCTGAACCGGCGAAAATCCCATGTTTTCCTCTTCGTCTGCCACAATAGTACTAGGAACAGGACTACAAGGCCCATGAGTCATCACACTGGGATAGTGAGTCTTAGCAAGCTAAGGTTTGTGGAGAGGGGAGGGCTGAGGAAATTAATCATCAAAAAGCAATCCAGCAATGAGAGACTAGCCTGTCTAACTGGAAAGAAAAGCAAGGTTCAAGATCAGATTGCTGGAAAGGGCTTGCAGTCTGAAGCTGTGAGGAAATTCCATGCTTGCTTTCAGACAATGTGCTTCCTGACTTTCCCCATCCTTAATTTGGGGTGATTGCTCTTGATGGGTCTTCAAGGAGCTGAGAGGAGATTACTGGATTTCAGGTGTTTCCCTATGATCACAAGATCGAGCCTTTTGGAGAGGTGGGTAACAAATAAAATGCATTATTATTGTTGTTTTTATGTATATGCTTGAAAGCATATCCAAGTAGGAAGAAAATAAAACTTTTCCTTTCAGTCCTCCCTCTCCCCCGGTAACCTTTGTGTTCTCCTGTGGACACATTCTCCTATAAGAGCAGTATCTTCCACAGGATCTCATCACATTTGCCACTGGGATCGCCACAGATTATGCTGAATTCAGCAATGTCTGATGGGGGGATCCATTGCCCCATGCCCCGCATCGCCTGATTTACCCCTAACCCCATCCCATGGGGGAAGCATCTGCCACCCAGCTTCTCCCTGTTGTTGCTAATGCAACATAGGAAGCTTCCCGTGTTGCCACTACTGTGGCATACACCAGTTCCTTACCAGTTACTACAGAGTCTCACTGAAAGTAGCTGTACATCATGGAATGGGAGCTGGTGGGCTCCATGTCAAAACTGAAGAGGGGCCCTGGTGTTCAGTAGGAGTTGGCACAAACTCCAGATGCTGAAGATGACATGCTCTCATCATTTTTTGACTGACAGAGGGAAAAACACCCAGCACAGAACCAGTTAAGTAATGAATGTTGACCTTATTAAAAACTAGGAAAACAAAGAACCTATATTGGTAGTTTGGGTGTTAGACTACAATTGAATCTACATTGCTTTAAAATACAGCTTTAATTGCATTATATGGTTAGTGTATGCCTTTATAATGTAGTTTGAATAGCACTGAACTGCATTATATAACTCTACATCAACTGTATAATGCAGTGGAAACTATATTATGTAGCAGTGTAAATTCAGCCTATTACTCTGGAGATCAGGGTTCAAATCCTTACTCAGACATGGATACCCATTGGGTGATCTCTCTCTCAGCCTCAGAAAAAGACAAACCCCTCTATGAACAGATCACGTCAAAATAAAGAAAATGTGCCACAAGTTGGAAATTACATTACCATCATCATAACAATCAATAACATTTCTAAGAGTAAAAGCATTCTTTTGCGATGACTTTGCTACTTACACCATGTTTTATTCTTCTTTATTTCCATCCTTAAGCCTAGAATTTAACCATGAAGAATGACTAAAGTTGCAAAACACCTGCCTAATGACATCTGGTTAGGTAGTAATAAATTATTCTGCTGGGTAAGCCGGTAAATTAAACTGTGGTTTTCAGGTTAACATCTTGTGAAAAGGGTGCTTTGACTGAAGTGCCTGAATACACAATAAAACAACTCCAATTAATGGAGCCCTTGAAAAATGCTAAAGATTTTCCCCATTTTCCTCTTGCTAAAAATCACATGGGCCATACAATAGGAAACTATGAACCATTAAGCTTCTGTTATGTACATGACTACAATTCAGCAGAAGCCAGAATGTGTTGTTACAAAAATAGACATGTGAACAGTTTTTGTATATGTAAACAGGAATGAATGGTGGTTTATATTCCAGAATATCATTGCAATCTAGTATACTAGGTCTCTCCCACACAGCTGAATAAAATTTCACATTTTCTGCATTGAACTGGAATATATGGCAGTGTGGACTCAGATAACCCAGTTCAAAACCAATATTGTGGAATTTCCTGCCTTGACGTTCTGGGTTATATGGCTGTGTGGAAAGGCCCCTAGTCTACTTGAGAAGTGAAAAATAGATGCACTCTTTTAATTTTATAGGCTCTATCACTGTCACTATCTCTCTATTAATAAAATTGATTAATCCCATACTTTCACTTTAAAAAAAAAACTATGCAAGGAATAAGCACCCTGTTTTGAAATTAATTAACATTCATGGAATTAATCTGATGGAAATAATATTTAAAACTATTTCCTATGTGTCCAGAAGCATAATGAAATTTTTGCCATGATGAGAATCTTTACAATTTTGAACCTTCCTGCACACACATACACACACACAAATGTTTCTGTTTTATTTATTTCCAGAGCTGAAATAAAGTGAAACATGGGCTCTTGTAATTGCTGCATGTATAGTCTCCTACATCTACTGGCATTAAAACAAATATTGACAGATGTTTCAGATCACGATAAGAATGTGTTCATCATTCTCAAGTGGACTGTCCTTGATCAATGCATGGGGGATGTCTCTGGGGAGAAGGACAGTTTACAAACAGGGAATTGATGATCACAGAATGAAGCAGAGGCTCTTTCCCCAATCATGAAACAGAGCAATAACACACTAGGGAGAATGGAGGAGTCTCGGCCATATCTGATTGGATTATCATTGATGAATGCAGAAGTTGTCTCTGGGGAGGCCAGTTTAGAGCTACACAATTCAGTTCAGCAACAGGGTCAGTTTTCAGGAGATCTGCAGAACAGTTTACAATAAAGGGACCCTGTCAATCCTCAAAGGAGACAGGTGTTGGTTGTAGGCGACTCCCTCCCAAGAGAACAGAACCAGTGATTTGCAAACCTGATAGGATGTCTAGAGAGCTATGCTGCCTCCCTGGGGCAAAAATCCATCACATAAATCTGACTGACAAGACTCATCAAGCTCACATACCCTCCCCCCCTTTATGTTGGTTGATGTAGGAACCAACGATACTGCAAGGCACAGTCTTCAAAATATCAGAAAGGATTTTGAAGCTCTCAGAAGAAAGCTAAAAGATCTTAATGTACAGGTTTTCTTTTTGTCTCTCCTTCCTGTTGTATGAGAAGCCCAGGAAGAGCGAGAAAAATTGTAGAGGTGAATAACTGGCTCTGCAGATGGTGTCAGGAAGAAAAAATTGATTTCTTGGACCATGGCCTGCTTTTACAGGAAGATAGTCTACTGGCACTGGATGGGTTGCACCTCACAGAAGTAGGGAGGAATGTTTTGCTCAGAGACTGGCAATCCAGATCAGCCAGACTTTAAATTAGGTTGTGTGGGGGAGGGTGACATTAACCTTGTGAGCAGTAGTTTATCAAGGCCCGGAGTGAACAGACAAAAAACTAAAGAGAGGGTTGGACAAACACAACAAGCAGCGAAGGGACAATAATCTCAAACAAATGGTTAAGGGGAATGTCCCACAGGCTTAGATGTCTTTACAATAATGCCCTGAGCATTGGAAATAAATAAGATGAGCTAGAACTCTAAGCATGACAAAACAGGTACAATATAATAAGCATAACTGAAACCTGGTGGGATGAATGCTATATATGGAATGTAGCAATGGAGGAGTATAACATATTTCAGGGAAATAGACCAAACAGGAGAGGGGGTAGAGTTGCATTATATGTCAAAAAATATTTACGCCTGTGAAGAGATGCAAGACTTCAGTCGTGGAAACCAGGTTGAGAGCATCTGGAAAAGAATTGAGAGGACAAGGACTGAAAAAGATGTATTTGTGGGAATCTACTACAGACATCCAAGCCAGACGGTAGAACTGGATGAAACCTTCCTTGACCAGATGACCAAACATGCAGAAAGAAGATATATAGTAGTAATGGGGGGGGGGGGTTAAACTACTCTGATATTTGTTGGAAAACAAACTTTGCCAAGAGTACAAAGTCCAACAAATTCCTCAATTGCTTTGCAGTCAATTTTATTGTCCAGCAGGTAGAAGAGGCCACAAGGGGATCAGTTATTCTGGATCTGATCCTAACCAACAGTGAGGATCTGGTCAATGGAGTGGAAGTGGTGGGATCCTTAGGTGGTATTGACCATGTCCTCCTGGAATTTGTGATACAAAGGAAGGGTAAGATTAAGAGAAATCAAGCATGGATCCTAGACGTTAGGAGAGCTGACTTCAGAAAATTTAAGGAAATACTGAGCATGATTCCATGGACAGGAATAGTAAAAGAGAAGGAAGTTAATAATGCATGGGAGTTTTTTTTAAAGAAAAAACAATTACCACCCAGTAAGCCTGACATCAATACCAGGAAATATTCTGGATCAGATTATTGGGGAGGCAGTCTGCAATCACTTAGAAAAGAATGCTGTGATTACTAAAAGTCAATGTGAATTTCTCAGAAACAAGTCATGCCTGACTAATCTTATCTCTTTTTTCAATAGAGTTACAAGCTTGGTAGATACAGGGAATGTTTTGGATGTAACATATCTTGATGTCAGTAAGGCCTTTGACAAAGTTCCCCATGACCTTCTTGCAAGCAAACTAGTCAAATGTGGGCTAGACAATGCTACTATTAGGTGGATCCGTAATTGGTTAAGTGACCGAACCCCAAGGGTGCTCACCAATGGTTCCTCTTCATCCTAGAAGACTAGTGGAGTAGCGCAGGGTTTGGCCCTGGGCATAGGACTGTTCAATATCCTTATAAATGACTTGGATGAAGGTTTAGAGACTATGCTTATCAAGTTTGCAGATGACACGAAATTAATGATACTCCAGAGGTCAGGATCAGAATACAAAATGACTAATAGATTAGAGAGCTGGGCAAAAACTAACAAAATGAAGTTCAACAAGAATAAAGGTAAGATACTACAATTAGGCAGAAAAAAATGAAATGCAAAGATACAGGATGGGTCAACAACAGTACATGTGAAAAATATCTTGGAATCTTTGTGGACAACAAGTTGAACATGACCCAACAGTGTGATGCAACAGCTAAAAAAGTCAATTGGATTTTGGGCTGCATCAAAAGGAGTATAGTGTCTAGACCAAGGGAAGTCATGGTGCCTCTCTATTCTGCTCTGGTTAGATCTCACCTGGAATATTGTGTCCAATTCTGGCCACCACAGTTCAAAAGAGATATTGACAGGCTGGAAGGTGTCCAGAGGAGGGCAACTAAAATTATCAAAGGTCTGGAGATCATGCTCTAGAATGATTGTCTTAAAAAACTGGGTATGTTTAGCCTGCAGAAGGGAAGATTGAGAGGAGATATGATAGCCATTTATAAATATGTGAAAGGATGTCATAAGGAAGAGGGAGTTTTTGTCTTCCCTGGACACTTGGACTAGGAGTAATGTGTTCAAATTATAGGAAAGGAGATTCCACCAAACTTGAGGAAGAACTTCCTGACTGTGAGGGCTATCCAATAGGGTTGAGCAAAAATCTTGGAAACCTCGTAATTCGGATTAAAATCATATTTAATCCAACTTGTGAATGTGGTTCTGACGCGGGTTATCATGCTGGATCTAACCCACAATTTCAAAGCGTTGTAGGCAAATGTTTTTAATGGCTTCATTATTTGATCGGAAATGAAACCATTTTTTAATGCAAGCAAACTTGTTTGGGAGCGGAGCACAGCCTAACATGGGCTTGCCTCCCAGACCAATTGCAGTGCATGTTCATGTAATGGGAGGGGTTTGTACGTCCTCCACATCCCTCCGCACGTGCCTCCTTGAAAAGCGCCTGTGAAGCGCAACAAGGCTTCAATTCGCATTGGGGCGTAGGAGAGGGAAGGAGCTTGGGCCCAGCTGGCTGGCTGGCTTTGGGCAGCGGGTGGCTATTTTTCTCCTGTGACGTTTGGAGTGCTTTTCAGCGCCATTGCTGTATGTCCCTGCCTGCCTATCCCTGGTGTCCTCTGCGCAGCCAGAGCCAGCCATTGAAGAAAAGGGGGTGAAAGGGGAAAGGGGGTCCTTTGATTTTTCTTTAAAAAATTTAAAAATAAATAATTAGAAGTTAACTAAAGAAAAGTTTTATTTTTGAGAAGAAGGGTGTGTGGTTAGGAGAGGGAGATTGGGTCTGGCTGCTGGCTATGCTCTGTGGACAGTTGCTATTTTTCTCCTGTGACATTTGGAGCGCCTTGCAGTGCCATTGCTGCGTGTCCCTGCCTGCCTGACCTTGGTGTCTGCCAGGCAGCCACATTTTAGTAGTTTTCATAAGAGATCTGCGCTTCATCATGGTTCCAACAGGAGAGCACGGCACCCACAACATTAGGTTTGCTGGGTGTCCACTGTCCACCAATTTCGCATAATTTTAGCCACAAAAACAAAGTTTATGAAGTAGAACAAGGACTTTCAAAGTGAAGGCAACCCAATGAAATAGGAAATAAGACTTTCAAATCAGGAACAGATTTCTGCAATTATTAAAAATGGTTTTATATAAAAGCTTTGAAAATTTGCCATTTTTTTCATTGATTGCACATGACTACTGTTCAGCAGTGGGATTTGCTGCCTCGGAGCATGGTGGGAACTTCTTCCTTGGAAGCTTTTAAACAGAGGCTGGATAGCCATCTGTTGGGAGTGCTTTGATTGTTCTTTTCTTGCATGGCAGGGGGTTGGACTAGATCGCCCAAGTGGTCTCTTCTAACTCTATTATTCTATGATTCTATATTCAGCACAGCACTCCAGGGCTCCCCTTAAAACATCAAAATGACTCTCAAAAGTGCCTATTTTCCTCCTGCTATATACCACATTCATCAGATTCAGGTAGCCACTACATAGAGTTAGGTCTGCCTCTGACCAACTCAGTGACTCACAGAACCTATTAGATTTTGTAATCAAGTCAAGCATATAGCCCAGATACACAATAGAAACTTTTATACATCTCAGGCAAATGACCAATCTTTACTTCCAAACCAGAAGCTCACACTTTTCTGTCTTCTTGGGAGACTGAGGGCAGATATACACTGAAGCAATAAAACAGGGCTTATCCACCAGGGTGTATGCCAGATAGATCTCTTTATGGGTCTCATAGGCACTCCCCTAGCAACTGCAGAGGTGGCCGTGAACCCCAAGTTTGGTGCTGTTGGATGGCCATTCTTACCATCCCCTCCTGCTCTCCATTAACAGCTATAATATGAGACCTACACTTTGTCTGTCATGTACAGTAGCATCAGATGGGGTGATGAGGTGATGGAGCAATGAGGAAAGGGGAGGTGGGACAGAAGGATTCACCCTCCCCCCCCCTTCTCTGATTGCCCTTTAACTCTGGCCAATATTACTGCAAGCAACAGTCAACAGGTAAGATCCATGGCACGACCGAAGACTACTAAAACATACAGGATTGGAGAAGATGGTCACTGTCATCATATGTTCTTGGGCCACCTGAACCCAGAAAACATAGGATGACAGTGAGAACTGTTATGACTGGTTCCTCTCTGGATTGGCCTAAAGTTCTGAACCAGAATTTGGACTATCACCTTGTTTCAGTAAATGTGGGATAAGGCCTCATTAAGATGTCCCAGTTTACCCAGGATCAGCTCCATGCTGCATTTGGTTAATGTAGATGTAGTCAGGTCAACCAAGAACCACTAGTGCTTTGCTTCCTTATCTTACCTGCTCCATATATATACAATTGTCTGCAGACTCTTAAGTCCATGACAGGTTATGCCACAATATATTTGCTAATCTTTATGATGCCTCAGGACTCTCTATTGTATTTGCTACAACAGATTAACAGATATTTTTCAGTACATAAAAACACAGAAGCAGCCACTGGAACATGAGATTTCAATTCACTGGGAGCAATTACTAAGTAGGTACCGCAGTTTGACTTGTTTTCGGAATTGTGCCTGAGAACATAAAGTTTTCTGTGTAATTAATGAGCAACTCATTCTATGCTGTGTTTCAAAGCTCTGTGAATGATCTTTTCATTACACAGAAAACACTTCAATGATTTTTTTATATGTAAAACAGCAACCATGATACATAAGTGTAATTACTTCTTGAATAATATAATTTGGGGGCTTCCAAAGATGTTAACCCATAACATAACTGAATGTATTTCTTAACTACGTCTTCTTTTATATGCCACAATGCTATGCACCATCAGTTTCAGATTCCATACGAGATCGTCAGGCATGCACCCACTGAATAGTTATTGCCTGGATTTAAAAAAGCAGCGTGTTCACTTTCTGTTAAGCCATATCCTTATGGATTCTGCACTGCCTTGAGAAGTTCTGGGATGGTGATTATCCTGTTCTGATTTCCTTTAGGGAAATATCTTAGAAAGATATTGCAGTGCAATAGCCAATACATTTAAAACTATTCAAATATATATCAGAAACGTTCTTGGGCTTACATTGAACACAAAAAGACAAATCAATGGATCCTAGAACTGATCTAGCCTGATCTCTCACTAGAAGGCAAGATTACTAAACAGAGGCATTTCATAGCAATTCAAGAGAAACAAGGGGTTCAGCTACAGATACACCATAATTTAGAGTCATTACAGAATCATAGAATAATAGAGTTGGAAGAGACCTCATGGTCTATCCAGTCCAACCCCCTGCCAAGAAGCAGGAAATCGCATTCAAAGCACCCCTGACAGATGGCCATCCAGCCTCTGCTTAAAAGCCTCCAAAGAAGGAGCCTCCACCACACTCCAGGGCAGAGAGTTCCACTGCCGAACAGCTCTCATAGTGAGGAAGTTCTTCCTGATGTTCAGGTGGAATCTCCTTTCCTGTGGTTTGAAGCCATTGTTCCACATCTAGTCTCCACGGCAGCAGAAAACAAGCATGCTCCCTCCTCCCTATGACTTCTCCTCAAATATGTTGCTCCAACTTATAAATGCATTCATTGACTTGGATTCAGTGTGCTACTTTCACTAAACTTGGTAGCTTTGGTAAGTCCTCCTATGTTTCTTTCTTTCTATTTTTGTTTTGAAAAATTCCGCTCCATGCCAAACACAACAGCATTTTTGAAAGTCCTATCAGATACAAGAGCAATTTATAATGATGGCATAGAAAGCTGAGAAACACAAACTATAGATTTTCTTGAGCAAATGAAACTGGTTGTGTTGGTATCTGAAGCCAATCCAATTACTTACATTTTCTGTTTACAGATATTTCTCTCAAACAGAGTGGTCTTTGAAGCATGAAACATTAACAATTTCAGTGTGAAAGAGAATAACAGGAATTTTGGGCATAAACTTTATTGTTCATATTCACAGTTACTATAGCATTTGTTTTTATTTTTAGAAAATTCTCTACCATATTTTTACTTTTCAAAAATCATTTATTTTGGCTGTTGTTTCTCTATAGTTTTATCCTCCCCTCTATCACAGTTCGATGCCACCCGGGCTACCACTTTGGCCAATAAATGACCAGGGATATATATCAATGCGCCCCCTTGGTGCAGTTATGCAGTGAAGAAAAAGGAGCAACATTTTCCTTTCTGCACCTCCAATATACTTGTTGGAGTTCTGTGTGGATGGTGGTTATTCTTTTTTCCCTAAGCTCTCGAATTGCAGCAATTCAGTATCTAGGCATGTACAACTTTCATCAAGCTACTGCATCCCCATAACAGTCAACTGAGTTTACTCCTTCATCTGAAGACCTCTTACTGAAATCATTGACTTCTATTTCAGTGAAATCCTTCGTTTAGACCTCAAAATCCAGGAGTTTGGCCAGAGAATCTTGTTAGATTATTCTTGCTTTAAAACACCTGATCTGGCATAGTGGACTTTGGCTAACTTGTGTTCCTCGTCTTTGATCTCCTTGTTCCTTGCACGTCATCATTCTCCAAGAGAACTCCTTACTCCCTGGTGTGTGTGTGTGTGTGTGTGTGTGTGCATGGTAGGGCAAATGTTTCTATTCTCTGCCAAGATGCTAAATTGATTGTATGGATCTTTTAGTCAAAGTCTATAGCCATATTTTACCAACTCTATTAATAGAGGTTATTTTTGTTAATTTTGTATGCCTGGTTTTATGCAAATGTGTTGATGCATTTCATTTTATGTATTGTACGGCACCATTGTGTGCTATTTGTAAGCCACCCCGGCTCACAATATTAAACCCGGTGGGGTATAAATAAATAAATTATTATTATTATTATTATTATTATTATTATTATTATTATTATTATTATGGAGCCCCCAGATGGTGTAGTGGACTAAGTGACTTGAAGGTTGGGTTGCTGACCTGAAAGCTGCCAGGTTCGAATCCCACCTGGGGAGAGTGTGGATGAGCTCCCTCTATGAGCTCCAGCTCCATGCGGGGACACGAGAGAAGCCTCCCACAAGGATGGTAAAAACATCAAAACATCCGGGCGTCCCCTGGGCAACGTCCTTGCAGACGGCCAATTCTCTCACTCCAGAAGCAACTCCGGTTGCTCCTGACACGAAAAAATTATTATTATTATTATTATTATTATTATTATTATTATTATTATTATTACACAGCAAACAAAATAGACATGCTGGATTTTGTATCACAAAATCACAAGTTGAACACTTCCCAAGTGTCTAGGACTGTGTGATGTATTTTCGGATGATGCGTGCAGATCCCAGTAGGGTGACCTTTTGCAGTTGGCAGATTGTGATTTTGTCAATGTCTATTGTTTCCAAATGCCGGCTGAGATCTTTTGGCACGGCACCCAATGTGCCAATCACCACCGGGACCACCTGTACTGGTTTTTGCCAGAGTCTTTGAAGTTCAATCTTGAGGTCCTGACAGCGGCTGAGTTTTTCCTGATGTTTTTCGTCAATGCGACTGTCACCTGGAATGGCAACATCAATGATCCAAACATTTTTCTTTTCCACAACTGTGATGTCTGGTGTGTTGTGTTCCAGAACTTTGTCAGTCTGGATTCGGAAGTCCCACAGTATCTTTGCATGCTCATTATCCAATACTTTTGCAGTTTTGTGATCCCACCAGTCTTTATTACTGGCAGGTGGTACTTGAGGCATAAGTTCCAATGAATCATTTGGGCCACATGGTTGTGCCTCTGTTTGTAGTCTGTCTTTGTGATTTTCTTACAGCAGCTGAGGATATGATCAATGGTTTCGTCGGTTTCCTTGCACAGTCTGCATTTTGGGTCATCAGCTGATTTTTGGCCTTAATTGCATTTGTTCAGATGGCTTGCTCCTGGGCTGCAAGGATCAGGCCTTCTGTCTCCTTCTTCAGGGTCCCATTCGTGAGCCATAGCCAGGTCTTCTCCTTATCAGCTTTTCCTTCAATTTTAATATATTATTATTATTATTATTATTATTATTATTATTATTATTATTATTATTATATGTTATATTGTCCTTACTTTTCAACTGTTTTCTAATCTTTATCTTTCCCTCTTCTTAGGAGTCTCAATAATTTATTTCACCTAATTCTAAATCTTAACAGGTTTCCACATCCTGAAGCAACTGTACTCTGTTAGGTATTTGTTTGTACTTTTATGTATTATCTGATATTTGTGAAGTTCTCTCATAGTATTTGCTATTCCCCTGTGAAATTATTGTGCATATCTTTCCCTTTCTAGACAATTTTGTGTAAATGTGGTTTATTGATTCCAATTGACCTAAGTTGCCAAGGTCATAAGATTCCTTGTAGGCATGAGTACTCAGAACATGCTTGAGTTAAAGCATATGCTCTGAGGTCATTCCTGGTATCAACAGCTAGGGAAAAAGAAGCACATCATAAGTATTCTGGCAGAACTTCACACACTGTTAATAGTACTGTCACGTCTCAGCCATCATTTCATGTAGAATTTTTTTTCTTTTTGAAAAAGGTGACTTAATATGCTTCCCTTGGATTCCTCATGTCTATCATTTTTTCTTCATTAAATTGTTCATTCCAATTCTGTATTAATGTGGAACTTTTTTGAGAACTAAAACAGATGTAGATTCATTTTTATCAGTGATTGGAAGGCGCATGATGCAAATAACATGATCAGCAATATGCCAACAGTTGATATTGTTACTTTTTTTTTTAGTGTAAAGAGAAATATGTTTGTTTATTTTTTATTTATTTCATTTCTATGCCATTTTTCTCCCAGAGCAGGACTTCAGCCAGTTCCCAAAAACAATAAATTAAAGCATTGTCATAAATCTAATATTGTTTGTGTAACTTCTGAAATCTTTTCAGAATGATGGGGAGGATTTCTCCATTTGGGGTTGGGCTCTATTTTATTATTTTAAGTATATTTTGGTAAAACAACAATAAGCAAAATATTTTAATTTCAAGGAGATATGTAACATGTTATATTTTTGATATAACATGTAAACAGTAAAAACACTAATACTTTCCTCCATTGCCACCATCCATACTTTACCAGCATAGCTGTATCTGCATAGGGATGATAGCAGGAGTAAGAAGTCCACAAAGGAGAGTGACCTTGAAGAAACTATGGCACTGAAGAAATAAGCTGCATGAAAATGGCAGGTGGTTTTTTACCTTTGTTATAAGACCTTGAAAAAGTGTATCTTCAAGCAGAACAGACCCACAGCATTTTGTCCCACAGGATCACAGCCTAACTTCCACTGAGACCAAACAAGATAGTCATTGGGAAGTTGATCTCATGGTTTCTGTTACAGAACATATTCATGTTTGCTTAATCAAATTTTTACTGATTGGGATGTTTTCTTGGCTGGCCATACCACTGAATTTATGACCGTCTGATGCATTTGAAATGTTTTCAGTCTATGCACATTTTGTAATTACCCTGTATTTAATGTGTCTTCGACCCTTTGTTTCAAGGACTCCCCCCTCACTCCTAATTGTGGTAACATTATTTCCATAGAGGTGGAAATGTCAGTGCTACTAAGAGGAATGAATTTAGTCTATGACAGAGTCTGGTTGGCCATATGCTTTCCTACTGACAAAGGTCAAGCATCTGCTCCCAGAAATCCCAAAACAAGCACAACACAGACAGGTGTTCAGGGAAGTTTTATTAAAGAAAAACACACTGAAAACCCAGCATATGTCCTCAAAACACTGTGTCCATTTTAAACACTTAAGTAAGGCTTTTGTTATATGTAAACCTAACAGGTAGACGGAAAAGGGAGGTCTCTCAAAATGAACAATTTATCAGTACATCTGACTCAGATCTGTAGTCTGCATTCCAAAATTCAAAAAGGTAGAGAACAAAAGTATGGAACATGTTGCTTAACATTAGTCTGAATTATTCTGTTGAATTATAAATGTGAAGATATTTAAAATGCTGGTTCTCTCCTTTTAGAGGACCTAAATGTTGCATCTGGAAACTTCATGAGAACATCTGTCATTGTCCAGGCTTTTGAATGTGTATTAAAAACATTTCCCTTTCAAAAACATGCCTTTAAAATATTTGTAGCCATACACACACACACACACATACACACACACACAAGGTAAAGGTTTCCCCTGATGTTAAGTCCAGTCATGACCGACTCTGGGGGTTGGTGCTCATCTCCACTTCTAAGCCGAAGAGCCGGCGTTGTCCATAGGCACCTCCAAGGTCATGTGGCCAGCATGACTGTATGGAGCACTGATACCTTCCCGCCAGAGTGGTACCTATTGATCTACTCACATTTGCATGTTTTCGAACTGCTAGGTTGGCAGGAGCTGGAGCTAACAGCGGGCACTCAAAATAGATATACAATCCCCTTCATCTTCAGGGGATATATTTTCTGGATTTCATGTGCAAATGCAAAATTGTGATTAATAGTAAACCCTACTGAAATACAGGAGCTCTGGCTCAAGTATACTATAGAGTTGTGCTAGAGAACTTAGGATATTCTTAAAAAGGACATATTTTGAATCAAACCACAGATGCCAGTCCTATAAATATGGGGTTTGTAATGTATTCCTGACTTCTGCTAGGCAGTCTCTCTATCCCTCTAACCATTAGGCTTATGCCTTTCAGGTTTATCGCTTTCCATTTCTGCTTGCTGAATACCAGAAGTCCCCATACCTGTTTTTCAGTGCCTCCTGAAACGGGTGTGCTGTCAAATGGGTGTTCATTCCACATCAGAAAAAAATGGTTATTTATTGGTGGCAATGGGAACTTATTAGGCTCTCTTTTCTCCGGGAGTCTTTCCTTTCCTAAAAAAGTACTATTAAGTTCCTGGAACCTTTCCCTGTAGAGAAGATCGAGTTTAATTCTTCTTAAAACTGTTCTACTCTAGAAGAGAGGCAGGCACGTATGCTTTCTTCTCTCTCAACACCAGCATCATGCAATGCAGCATTCCAAGGCATTTTAAGGAGGCCAAGGGAAGGAAGAGCAATGTCCTGGAGCTCAGTGGAGCTATCCTCCCTAAACTACCTTAAAAATCCCCTCTCTTGCCTGCAAGGCTGCAATCTCCTTTCTGCTTGGGGTTTTGCTTTCTACTTTCTACTCTAGAGGAGAGGTAGGCTTCTCTTTTTGTTTGCTGGGATTACTATTATTTATAATTATTATCATTTAGAAGTATTTTCTATTTTTGCTTTTGTGTTGGGCGGGTTTTCGTAACAGGAAGGCCCTTACCATTATGTGCTCCTGGAGATACCAAAGGTATCGAAGGAAATTGAATCCGTGCACAACTCTACTAACCATATGACTTCAGAGTAAAAGGTTAGAACAAGGTTAGAAAGGTTGCATGGAAGAATAATCTATAATGTTCATAGGTCCATTCATAATTATATTCTATACATCTCTTGTGGAGACAGTAGAATGGAAGAGCTTGTATAGCGGAAAACTAGTATCTTGTTTCCCAGGGCATCTTTGGGTCCATTTTCAGGTGCATCTCTCTCTAGATTTCTCAGCCTACAGTCATTTCATGCCAGCTGTATTAACCCATAGACACCAATCCATCAATCTCAAATTTGAGAATTGTCAAGAGACTGAAACATGTGCTCAATCTATCCAGTTAAATCTGCTTAGTATGCACTTAGTGTATCCTCCCCTAGATAAATCAGTGGGAAGAATAAAAGTAACCACATGCTAGCCTTCCTAGATGGCAAGTCTTATTATTTGAGATTCTATCATTTCATCTCCCTCCCATCTGCTCCACTCTTTTGTGATTCCTCCAGTTCATGGTGAGAAAATAAAGACAGGATTCAGCTGAACTACTGGTGTCAAGTATTCCGTCAAATAGGGATATATATCTCTTTCTCCTTAGTGTCTTTTCAGAAAGGCTGGCTAGGGATCAAGTTATTAAAAATCTTATAGCTTTTGTTTCAGTTATTGAACTGGCATTAAATCAAAGAGGCATTGTTATTCCAGCTGTATCTGCAGCTTTTCATGGCCTCACTGCTATTACTGAACTTCATTGACTATGCCAGAGGATGCTGCACCAGCCAGCTACATGTGTAACTGATGCCCAAATCTAGATAATCTACAATTTAGTGTGTTTGGAATTTACAGTTAGCCCACTGCATTCACTGGGATTAGGGGCACAGAACTCCATTGAAAGTGAAAAACTGTGAATGAAGACATTGCTATTTCTTTAACCTGACAGAACACCTTTCTAGGAATTTCTAGTTACTTCAGTAGGCTTCTATGGCCACTTCCTCTGGAAGCTGACCATAGACTCACATTGGAGGGCCTATATATTCCTGGAGAGGGGTTCTCTCTAGAAATGTCTAGGTCCTCCATCATGACAGGAATAAACTGACCATAAGTTTACACTGGAGGACCTAGAGATTTTTAGAGATAATATTTTAATCAAATATGTGAACAATCAAATTCACAAAAGTTGAAACTGTAAATGTGGAGGGACAACTGTACACACATTTGCACTATATTTCAATTTTAACCTCCACAGTTACATTCTATAGAATCTATAGGTTTATAGTTTGGTGAAACAATAAAACTCTGGCAGTGTATTCTAAATTCCTCTCTCCAAATTACAAATCTCGGGACTCCATAGGATGTTGTCATGACCGTTAAAAATGGACTCATAGTTCCATACCTGTATAGTGTGAAAGTGAGGCTGATTTCAAATGGCTATTCTGGACCAATCATTTAGAATTTCAATAGAGTACATTTCTTGCATCACTGCTTGAGCATCAGTACTTTTGTTTGAGAAACACATCACTTCTGAGTATAATATAGTAATTGTGCTAGTCAAAAAAGACAATGCAGTTTGGAGAACAGTGCAGATAGTGCCCATGACAACATAGATAACAGCAGAGGTCACTGTCAATTTATTTGACATTTACATCTTTATTCAAACAGCAAAAAGAGGGCAGAAAATTAATCACAAAGGAGAGAAAACTGAAGTCTTCACCCTTGGATTGCATGAAAGATCCTGTAGGAGAGGTAAAATTATCAGATTATTATTGTAACAACTTCACATCATAACCATAGCATTTTGTGGTTCAAAGGAAAGAACCAATAGGACCACACTATTCTGTTCTGGCCCAGCCCACATCTGGAAAATATTGGTCAACCCCTGACATCACTTCTGTTCTGGCATTGTGACGCAGAAGCAGCTGGGGATCAGGTAAGTTGTATCATCATAGCATAATCAGGGACTATTGATGGGTTTTAGCCCGGGGCTGTGGCGCAGACGGGAGACCAAGTCAGTGCAATTAACTGCAATGGATCACTGACCAGGAGGTCATAAGTTCGAGGCCGGCTCAGAGCTATGTTGTTGTTTGTCTTTGTTCTGTGTTAAAAGACATTGAATGTTTGCCTAATATGTGTAATGTGATCCGCCCTGAGTCCCCTTCGGGGTGAGAAGAGCGGAATATAAATGCTGTAAATAAAATAAATAATAAATAAATTTTACCTGTTAATAGCAGGGGACATGTTTGTTATGAGAAGGTGGCAGACTGGCAAAGGGTTGTGCCAGTAGTAGTAGTAGTAATAATAATAATAATAATAATAATAATAATAATAATAATAATAATAATAACAACAACAACAACAATAATAATAATAATAACAACAACAACTATTACTATTGCTGTTACTATTACTATCATTTATATTCCTATTTACCTATCTAAAATGAGACTCACATTAAACCAGGTACAATACATTAAAAACCTAAACATATACAAACATTAAAATGGAATTACACATGAACAGTACTAAAAATAAACATTTTAAACCAATTAAACACCTCTTCATAGCTGGAACCACGACACCCCCTAACTTCATCTTAAAAACCTCCTTCTTTAAAAGCCTGCTTGAATAAAAAAGTTTTAATCTGCTGCCAGAAAGACAACAGGGAAGGGGGCATCCTGGATTCCCTGGGAAGAAAGGGGTTCCAGAGTTGAGGGGCAACCACCAAGAGAGAGAAAAAATATATAAGCTTCAAAACTGCCTCCCTTTAGGCAAGTTGGAAATCATCCTTGCTCCAAAGAGGCATTGTTCATACCCTTCACTCACTTTGCCAGTTCTCCTCTGGCCTGTTTAATCAACCAGGAGGTGCAAGAATCTAGAATACGTATGGTAGCTCTCATCTCTCCAAGGATGCTGTTCATATTTTCGTGCTGCCCAATAGAAACTGTCACCAAAGATGCTAGTCCTGCTTCAATGCTACTATGCCACATTCAAGCAATAAAGTCTTATATCTTCATATAACATGACTTTGAAAGCATTTTGCTAATTAGTCTGGTGAGTGATATCAGCAAAGAGATGAATGGAAGATATGTTTTAAGAAATGGAAAAGAGAAATTGGCTACTGGTAATAAAAAGTATGACTTTCATGGCACTTGTAGAACTAGATATCTCTCTCCAACACCCAGATCTTTTATTGTCTTTCCATGCCTTCTGATTTCAACCTGAAACATCTCTATTGAGGACTCTCACCTCAGCCTTAGCGAATTAAGACTATACTGCAAGTCGCTTCTGATATGAGAGAATCGGCCATCTACAGTGACATTGCCCAGGAAATGCCCAGATGTATTACCATCCTGTGGGAGGCTTCTGTCATGTCCCCATATGAGAAACTGGGGCTGACAGACAGGAGCTCACCCTGTCTCGCAGATTTGAATCACCAACCTTCAGATATTCAAATCAGCAGTTCAGCCGGCACAAGGGTTTAATCCATTGCATCACCACAGCTCCTCTTGCCTTAGTTAAAAGTAAACTTTTTTGAGCATGAGCACAGGAATATAGTGTACCTTCACTTAGTCCCAGACTTCAGCCATCAGAAGTAATGTTGAATGGAAATGGCATTGGTGCATCTTGCATATATTTTTATCTCCCTATTCAAACAGGAAACCCACCTGTGGCAATATTCTTTCATGAAAGTTCATGAAGCTGCTCCTGGCAGAGAGGGGTCATTGGATGGAAGATAAAATGCATCCCTGTTGCCAGGGAAACTGTTTTGAGCCACCAAATACTTTTGTGGTGTGTGATCAGGATTTGGATTACCTTGTAGAGGCATTGCTGTTCTACCAGGCTTCTAATTGCTCTTAGGAGATTTTTTTCCTGATTTACAAATCTCACTATAGTACCTAAGTTGGGTTGTTTTTCTGCTTTGCCTGGGTGTACTTTGCTGCTGCTCACTTTTGGTGTGCTGTGTTTTATTTTTAAAATAGTTGTTGCTTCTTTTTAAAACTTAAACATATATTACAACAGAGACTGCTTCAGCTACCACAGAGGAAAAGTGCCACTGACAAGTTAACATAGATCCATGAATACATGGGATACACATGTCCTGACTTAACCTCCTCTTACCTGTCCTTAATGGGTAACCCGCTAGACATCATAAGGCTAGAGGTTGGCTAGTCCTTGCTGTGCTATAAGAACATCCACTGAAGAACCTGTTACAATAAAAACTATGGACAAATCCAGCAAGGCCTGACATCGTCCGCCTTTCCCTTCACATCATCCATGTTGCTGCCACTGCATCCTGCAACACTTTGACTTCATTTGAGGCACAGAGCCCCACCAGAAGTAGATCAACATCATCTGTGTCTGAAGTGCAGTGTTGTCAGATGGGCTATTTTGCTCAACTGGTGAGCTTGTAAGAGAGGATTGAAACTTTTTATGGAATAGATCCTCCTTTCCAGACTTTAGTTTCTAAGTCTTGTGACTCTACTATTGCTGGTTGCTGACAGGTTCCTTTGATAATGTCTAAGTATCGATGAGAATATATGACCCTACCATGGAGACTGTTAAGGTGTGTGTGTGTGTGTGTGTGTGTGTGGCGGGAGGAGGGGGGGGAGAGAGAAGCAAATGTTTCTTATTGAAAAGCCAAGGGATTCAAAGATTTTTGGATGAGGAGTTTGGATTTAATAGTGAGAATGAGTTTGGGGAACAGGCTGGTTCCCAGACCAAATACTACCTTTTCTTGCTGGGCATTAGATGGATAGAGCTGGCTTCTTATCATAGCCTGAGTCAGAAAACAGACTGCTGCTCAGGATGCAAGCCTTTCCTCTGAGCACGTTTGTGAACATTGTAGGTGTCCTCAGAGAGAACTCCCATACAAGCCTGTTCTGGTTTTGTGAACAATGTGGGGGTTCAAATTGCATTATTTGACAGTCTTTCTAAGTAGAAGAAATATAAAAGGCCTGAAAGGTAATTTGTCTCCTTGGTCATAACTAGGATGACAGAATTTTTGTGTATTTTAGAGATGTTCTCCAGCACAACTCTATGGCCAATGTAATCTTCTAGTGTGAGTCTGCTGGATGTTGACCACAACTTTTGGATTTGATTCTGGAGAACATAGAAATTTATTCTCTTGGAGATTTTTTTATTCACAGTTTTTCTATTTTTGCAGAGTTCTTGCACTCCAACCCCTGAAAAAATGGAAGGCCTACTTTGGTGTTATATTTTTGCCCAAATGGGAAGGAATAATGCTGTGCTCCATGCTTTCAACCTAATATAAATCATCTTCATCTCACCTTGACCAGATTTCTTCTATTACACCAGGGCACTAAAGTGATGTAAGCTGGTAGCACCAGTGAAGAAATGAATCTGTTACATATTTCATTCCAAAATTTGAAGAAGTTGTCCAAAGTGGATAGGTCCTTTACAGTCTAGACTTTAAAAAAAATGTATTCACCTCTTCACTGACATTAGGGCCATCAGCCTCCACTGTGACAGAAGTGACATACTTCCCAGTAGATTAGGGCCACTGGAGCAACACAGAAAGTACTTTTCTGGAAATCACAGGAATGTATAAAATTATCTGAGTTGTTTTGACAGTTGAGGCAGAAATCTCTCTGAAATACAAGGCCCCATTGCTAATGGTGAAAATGCCGCAATAACAATTTAATACCAAACAATTTCTGCCTTTTTCAAGCAACAACTTGCTGCTTTCTGGAGTCACTTCTTTTGAATGATAATAATGTCCTTGTTGAGGAAGATGTTGTTATGGAAAAGAGATATGGAGTGAAAGAAGGAAAGGAAAGAAAAGGAAAAAGAGGAATGGAGGTTGAATTTCTTCTACTATCAGTGCCTTTCCATCCTAATATAACACTTTTTTCCAAGCCATAATTTTTCATGAATTTTCATAGGCAGCACTGGTTTATTAAAATTAATTTGAATCATATTCCGTGTTGCCATCTATACTTAGCACATACTATGACAGGGACATCTTTCTTAGGTTAAGGAGATAGAGGAAACCAATCAAAGTTAGGAATTATTTCCAGAACCTTAAACAAATGATATGCTTATGGGATTCTGAATCCTACTTCTTAGCATTTATAAACACTGCTTGAACAAGTTTGCAGCACAACAAAATCAGACTGCAAATTTGCATGCAGGGAATGGAATCACAAAACAGAATGCATATTTAAAATGCAGTTTTCATTGAGAATTGGTGTGGAAAGAGATGTGACCTGTTTCAATAACTTCCAAGAGTTTCTATATGCATAAGTCATTCCACCGAATTTCTACCTGTATAATCACAGTTCTCCATATTTAATTCACCTGCCTCAATTCACACTGCTTTCTCTACGTATCAATGATAAGAGCAAAGCATTTGAATTTCAGAATGTCGGGTCCAAATCTTGCAATTCTTTTGCAATCATTGGTCCAGTACATCTTGCACAGCACTAATTTAAAGACAAAATATAGAAAGATTCTTTAAAGGAAGCTGTTCAAACCCCTGCTATAGATATGAACAATTCTGAGGTTATTTTTTCAGTATGCAATATTGACACCCAACTCTTCTTTAAGGTCATTAATTGTCATATCTTGTAGACTGTAGGTCATTATTATCTTAGAACAGCATTGCCTTTTAACTTTTTATTTCCAGTATCCTAAATGAATATTACTAGACAGTTATTGGCAGTTAACTAGAGGTTCTGGAGTCAAATCCTACACCCATTTAGTACATCCTTGTATACAAGAATAGTACTTTGATTCTACTCTAACAGTCAAGATGCATCCTATGAAATTGTGGTATGTAGTTCAGGGAATCACGAACACTCTCCAGTAGATAATTCTAAATGCCTCATGAAACTCCCCATTCAACAATTTCATAGAATTGAATCATAGAATTTGAAGTGGTGTCAAAGTGCTATCATTAGAGTGAAGGGGTACCAGAGCTGCCAGCATAGTAATGGGATAAATGGCAACATCAATATTTACAGAAACTTTCTGGTTGTTTTGCTTTATTGTATCCTCACCAACCTGTTCCTCTGCTCATTAATTTGACTACAGCTCCTAACATCTGCTCACTTCTGGGTTTCTCCTGTACAAAAGCCAGTTTCATAAAATACCCTGCAAGCCAAAAGCTCTGTCTCTAGCCGCCTATCTCATTCCTCCTTGAATTTATAACTAAATGCAAACTACATGTGTGTCTATGTGCCTTCAAGTCATCTGTCGACTTATGGAACCCTGTGAATTTTATAGAATTTTACCAGGCAAGGAATAGTTATAGTAGGGATGTAAATCATTATCAGTTTTCCCCCTTGGGCACATTAACAGCTAATTTAATAATTTTCTTCCCTGCTGTGTGAAACTACTTTTTTCCAGTGCTATTTACAGATAAATCCACATGAATGAATGTGAAAGGCCATTTTCTTGTTGTCTCTAGAAAAAAATATATACAGGAAACTCTCTGTTAACTGGAACTCAAGCAATCAGTACTCTCAGGCAACCGGCAAAAAAATCAAAATATATTCATGCATTCACAAAGCTGTTGTCGAAGGCTTTCATGGCCGGGATCACAGGGTTGTTGTATGTCTTTCGGGCTGTGTGGCCATGTTCCAGAAGTATTCTCTCCTGACGTTTCGCCCACATCTATGGCAGGCATCCTCAGAGGTTGTGAGGCATGGATAAACTAAGTAAGGAAAGGAAAGAATATATATCTGTGGACACCCTGGACTCTCCTTTTATAACTCCTTTTATATTTTATAAAAATATAACTCTTTTATATTTAATGATATAATGATATATAATAATATTATACTATACTAATATTATAATACATTGTATATACATGTAATATTAATAATAATATTATGATGTAATACAATGTAATAATAATTATAATTGACTAGTATAATTGTATATTTATATTACATGCAATATTACTAATAATATTGCGATATAGTTGTATAATATAATATATTGTATGTATATATACTTGTAAACCGCCCTGAGTCCCCTTCGGGGTGAGAAATAAATAAATAAATAAATAAATAAATACAACAACCCTATTCACAAAGCTGTTTTTATAATACAGTAAAATGTGTTACATTATGTTATATTTTGTCTTTGTCTTTATTTGCTTTTAATCACTGTATTTCAATCTTTATACATAGTCAATACAATTTTTATGGTATGGTATTGTATGGGGTATAGTTTTATTTAAGCCTATAGTTTTATTTAAGCCTTTATTTAAGAAACTGATTTCTGTCCACGGAAGGAGACTCCACTCCAAGGCAGCATATTCTAGTATAAAATGATCCTATCCAATACTATGGAAACTTTATGATCGGTTAACTTAGTTTGCAAACTTTTTATTTGTCAAGAATTCTTCAGCAGACAAGGTGACGAATATAAATAATGGAGGGGAAAAGGAAAAATGTGATTGAAGTTTAAGCCATTCAGCAGGGCTGTGAAATAATATCCAGGAATATTTGAATTGGAAATGAAAAGTAAGGAGAGAACCTGGATCATAAAGATTCTCATCTGTCCTGTATTCTTCTCTCTTTACCTTTCACAGAGGTGTTTTGATCGCATAATTCTGCCTGACAGGGGCTGAACAGGATGGACCTTGTGCTGCCTTCCAGCTCTATAATTCTGTGATTCTACTAAGAAAAAGCTTCTATTCCCTATCCTGCTCAACACTTTCTGCATAAGAGATAAAATATGTTGTCTATGCTACAAGCAAAGATTTTATTTACCCATTACTTACTGGTGATTATGATGTTACTGGCCAGCGGGAATTATCAGTGTTTTTGTTTTTCTTTCTTTTTAAAGCATCATTTGATAGATTCAAATGACTGATTCAGAATAAAAATTCATACTTATCTTTGCAGTGTAAGTAATTTGGTCCTTTTATCAGTGTGACCAATTTTTGTGCGTAGTTCTTCCAGAAAATGAAGTGGCCTAAAGGATTCAAACAGAGAGAGAACAATCATATCTTGAATATTTCATTCATTTGATGTTGAAGGATATAGTGAATCTCAAAGAGGAAAAGGCATTCATACCAAACGTTAATGGAGAAGAATAGCTTTTACGGTTGGTATAGCTTCTCTTGATCTGGCAACATGATGATACAATTAAGATTCTTACCAGAATTGAGTTTTTCTATAGGAATCCTGTTACTTTGCCCTTCTATGTTGACTTAAATTTGAAAGTAAAACAGGAGGGTAATACTTAGTGTTAAGACTTTAAAATGTTGTTTTTGCAGAGTGTCTGAAGCATACCCCTTTGTGGTTCTTGGCAATGACAAAGGAGATTTGATATGTTTCTGAACATAACTAGGAAGAGTTTGGTGAAGAGATTCTGAGGGAATTCATGAGAAAATATCACAGGATTTGTGAAAAGAAAGACAGACTATAATATTTTGCAAGAAGATGAGTGTGCAAACAACATGTTGAAAGCAGCACTGCCATTTGTAATACCTTTCAATAAATAACATTAGCAAAGTTACATTTCAAAAGTAATATAGGAAGTTACTTTGATACAATAACCAATTATTTCAAATAATCTTTGAAAATTGCCACTGTGGCATTTTTGGAGACACTTCTGCATTGTCAATGTTACATTTTTTTCATTGTGCAGAAAATGCTCCTTCCCATGCAGAAAGAACTACTTTCTGTGACAAAACAACATTATATTTTGGACAGAATAAATCTCAAATTGCAAAAAGAGTTAGAAAATAGTATTGTAGAGTCACAGAACCATAGAGCTGGAAGAGACTACAAGAGCCATCCAGTTCAACCCTCTGCCATGCTGGAAACAGAAAACAAGCTGACTTAATCTTCAAACTGACATTCTTCCAAATATTCAAACATGGTTATCATGTCACCTTTTAATCTTCTGTTCTCTGTACTAAACATACCCAGCTCCCTAAGCTGCTTTTTCAGGTGTTTTACCATTTTGGTTATCTTTTTCCAGACCTGCTCTAGCTTGTCAATATACTTTTTAAAAAGATTTTCTCACAGGAATAAAATTGTTAAAATTACTTGTTGCTTCCTTGAAGAAGAAACCCATCCCTGTGAGCAAGACATCTCCTTTCCTGCTCTTCGCTTTCTTTTTCTCTTACCACATTTTCTCTTTCTTATTTTTATCACTAAGCACCCTGCCAAGAAAGAGAGAGTTTGTCGTACCATGGCTTGCGGATTTTGCAGATGAGTTTTAATATTACTCAGGGGTCACTAAAAGTCCTTGTTGTACAAGAAGCCGACAAATTTTCTTTGATAATTGCTTATATCCAAAGGAGTTCAATACTGTGCTGCGGATACTGGCCAGTGTCCCTTTATTCTTTATTCTTTATTTTCTTTATTCTTTATTTTCTTGTTATTATTTAATTTCATATTTTGATACCACAGAGAGCAGCATCAAGTCAGGGATTGGAAGTGCCTTCCTTTAGATTATTGTACAACGTATGGTAGAACTTTGATATCTCCAAATTGCACAGAGGCCCAATATTTGTATTGATCTATTTACTTAATTTTCATCCCATGTTTCTCCTGATACAGAGACTCAAGATGGCTCATTCGTTGTGCATGGGATATTTAGTTTGGGGCCAATGGTAAGTTGACAGTTGGTGATGGTCATAGTGGTGATTTAGGTTGCACCCTTCCCCTAATATTGGGGATTAAAGGAAGCTTATAACAAAACTTGCAGACCGAAAAGGTCCCAGGTTCAAACCCGGGGAGCAGAGTGAGCGCCCGTTGTTACTTCCAGCTTCTACCAACCTAGCAGTTCAAAAACATGCAAATGTGAGTAGATCAATAGGTACCGCTCCGGCGGGAAGGTAACTGTGTTCCATGCAGTCATGCTGGCCACATGACCTTGGAGGTGTCTATGGACAACGTCGGTTCTTTGGCTTAGAAATGGAGATGAGCACCAACCCCCAGAGTCAGACACGACTGGACTTAACGTCAGGGGAACCTTTACCTTTAGGTATATATAACCAAAAGGTGTTATATATATGATGTGGATTGACTACAAAAAGGCCTTTGACTCACTCCCACACAGCTGGATCATCAAGTGCCTGGACGCCATCGGGATTAGTAAAAACTTTGGCACCTTCATTGAAAACATGATGGAGCTCTGGAAAACTGAACTGTTTGTTGGAAATGAAAGCTATGGACTTGTCAACATCAGGAGAGGAATTTTCCAGGGAGACTCATTGTCCCCTCTGTTTTTCATTATTGCCATGATCCCTCTGTCAACAATCTTACAAAAAACAAATCTCGGCTATCAAACATCTAAGAATTCTCACAAAATTTCGCATCTGATGTACATGGATGACCTGAGGCTGTATGGGAAAACGGAAACTGAAATCCAGTCTCTGACTAACACTGTCCGAATTTTTAGCACTGATATCAACATGAAGTTTGGCTTGGACAAATGTTCGACAGTGGCATTGAAGAAGGGAAAAATCATTGAAAGTGAGGGCATAAATATGCCTAATGGCCAAACAATAAAGTGTCACCAGCCAGAGGCCTATAAATATCTGGGCATATTACAGCTGGACAACATCAAGCATGAACATGTGAAGACTGTGGTCAGTAAAGAATACACACAAGGGGTCAGAAAAATTCTCAAAAGCAAGCTCAATGGAGGCAACACCATCAAGGCCATAAACACCTGGGCCATACCTGTCATAAGATATACTGCTGGCATCATAAACTGGACACAGATGGAACTGGACAATTTGGACAGAAAAACAAGAAAACTCATGACCATTCATCATTCACTGCACCCCTGCAGTGATGTTGACTGGCTATATCTGCCTAGAAGATCAGGTGGCAGAGGACTCTTACAAGTCAAACAAGCAGTCAAAGAAGAAGAACATGCCCTGGCAGAATATATAAAGCAAAGTGAAGAACCTGCTTTGATTGAAGTAAAAAATCAGAAACTCCTCAAAGCACAGCAGACAAAAAACCAGTACAAGAAAACCACACTACAAACTAGAGCTGACAGCTGGCACAGCAAAACATTGCATGGAAAGTTCCTTGACAAAATTGAAGGAAAAGCTGACTAGGAGAAGACCTGGCTCTGGCTCACGAATGGGACCCTGAAGAAGGAGACAGAAGGCCTGATCCTTGCAGCCCAGGAGCAAGCCATCAGAACAAATGCAATTAAGGCCAAAAATCAGCTGATGACCCAAAATGCAGACTGTGCAAGGAAACTGACGAAACCATTGATCATATCCTCAGCTGCTGTAAGAAAATCGCACAGACAGACTACAAACAGAGGCACAACTATGTGGCCCAAATGATTCATTGGAACTTATGCCTCAAGTACCACCTTCCAGCAGAAAAGAACTGGTGGGATCACAAACCTGCAAAAGTATTGGAAAATGAGCATGCAAAGATACTGTGGGACTTCAGAATCCAGACTGACAAAGTTCTGGAACACAACACACCAGACATCACAGTTGTGGAAAAGAAAAAGGTTTGGATCATTGATGTTGCCCTCCCAGGTGACAGTCGCATTGACAAAAAACAACAGGAAAAACTCAGCCGCCTATCAGGACCTCAAGATTGAACTTCAAAGACTCTGGCAGAAACCAGTGCAAATGGTCCCGGTGGTGATCGGCACATTGGGTGCCATACCAAAATATCTCAGCCGGCATTTGGAAACAATAGGCATTGACAAAATTACGATCTGCCAACTGCAAAAGGCCACCCTACTGGGATCTGCTCACATCATCCGAAAATACATCACACAGTCCTAGACACTTGGGAAGTATTCGACTTGTGATTTTGTGATAAGAAACCCAGCATATCTATCTTGTTTGCTGTGTCATACAATAACAACAACAACAACAACAACAACAACAACAACAACAACTTTATTTTTGTATCCCACCTCCATCTCCCTGAAGGGGCTCGGGGCGACTCACATGAGGACAAGCCCAACCAACACATTTTGAAAGGCCTGGACCATCTGCTCCCCAGCCTTCCCCCAGGCCCAAGAAAGAACTTACATTTTGGTAGGACACCAACCCATCAAGTAATACAGATCATACTTAAAGACAGATAATATCCACTGAATTTTTCCCAAAAAGAGAAGTAGGTGTTGCTGATAGTGGTTTTTTTTTTTACAAGAGTCATGAATATTGAACAGATTTCACACGTCTCTCTCTATTATAACCATTTGTTCAAAATGTTGTGTTTTATTAGTTAATGGAATTACTATGGCTTCATCAATATTCCATATGCTTTGATTTTGAAACTGTGTATTTTGATGGAGTTATTGTAGTATTATCTCCCTCCCCCCACAAAAAAAACCCCTACTTCATTTTTTTTAAATTGTCAGCGAAACATTTTATTTGTTTCTTGCCAAGATCCCCCTGCTTTACATTTCTGGATCAGAATTAATGGCATGACCAGCTGTCTGCAACATCATGAAGATAAGGAGAAACATCTGTTCTGTGCTCTTTACAATGGCCAAAATTGAGTAGCACTTGACCTGTGAAACCACATTCAGCTTAACTATCTCATAGAGGAATGAGTGGCTCCCTTTAACATCCATGGCAGAAAGTAAATTGAGTCTATTGGGGATGTTGACTCTTTCCTTGTAGAAAACGTTGCTCTTCTATGGCCACACCAGTGCTTGTTCGATACAATACTCTTAATCACCAAGTCAAGTTGACACAATGAAGTTTTTACACTTTGGGAAGACCTTCTGTTTCTGGTATTTGTCCACACCGTTTTCTAAATGCTTTCATCTTTGTCCTTCACAATTTGCTTTCTAGAAGTTTATTCTTTGCCTCTTTTTAGATTGGGGTTACATGATTTCACTTTTTTACAAGTTGCTCCTGTATTATAAAATTCATTTTTTCTTATGTTGTTACTATCTGGCTTTTAATTGTCTTGCCTTCATTGAAGAACAATTTTGACACTGTCTATGGCAGTAAAGGAGTAATCAAACTGATATGCCCGTAGTTTGTGAGCTGTGGTCAAACATTATATACACTGCCAGTTTCATACTTCATTGTGAATCTTTCCTCCTAAACTTTAGACTTGGTGATAATTGTATCTAAAGTGAAGAGGCATTTCTCTTCCTCAAGGAAAGAAACAAATAGCCAAAGTCAAAAGTGGAGGAAATGAAGTTTAAAACCTCTGGCATACAGAAGTCCTTTTGCTTCCCTGGTTGACATTCTGTAACCTTGGGGTTCCTCTTGATTGGTTTATCCATTGTCTAATGGACCACAGGGCTTCATAGCAATTGATCCCATTCATCTCCCTATTTAGGTGTATCTCCACAAGTTCCACGGATCTCCCCTTACCCCTTTAGGAGACCGTCTTTATGAAATGATCCACAATCACTTATCTAATATCAAATAAAAGCTTTCTTATTGAGACAAGAGTAGTCCCATAGGTACAAGAAATCTAATACAGGTTTAGTGTGCTTGTAAAGATTAACAGATGGGACAGAAAATTGTGAGTTTAATGTGGGACCCTGCTAACCTACTTGAGATAGAATACATCAATCAGAAGAGACATGGCAAGACTTGAAGTACAAAAAGGGATTCTTCCCTGCGTTTTATGTTACTTCTTTTGTTGGAAGGCTTTCAGTATAGAGCAGCGAGGATAGCAGCTGCAACTTTCCATCAAATGCTGTGGAGGAAACAGAAGGCCAAATTAATCATTGTGCTATAGAGTAGAACCACAGCTGGACTGGTCCCACTAACAGTACTGTGATCCAAGAATGTGTCTCTATTGTACGCCAAACAATATTTGCATTTCAAAGTGGCTTCTGCAGAGACAGGATGAGCCAAGGGGAGTAAACAATATGGAGAATTACCTCTAGAGTATCAGCTTGGGAAAATGATGATCCCCGGAATAGATGATCAGTAGTAAATAGGACAATGAATCTCTAGGTCCTCCAGTGTGAATCTGTGGTCAACTTCTACCAGACATTTTGAGTTGTGCTAAAGAAACTAGAGATTTCTACAGCACAACTCCTAGAGATTCCCACAAAGGTAAAAAAGCGGATTTTTAATTTGTGGTTTTTCTACTTTTATGGGAGTCTTACCTCTTCCCCCAATCCCAGAGAATACAGAGGGATGACTGTACATGTTGAGTTGTTCATGTAAAAATCTGAAAGCATTTTGAGATGGGGCTTTAATATTCACTGAGGAAGCTGAGGATTCCCTTTCCTGCATCACCACTTTCTTTATCACTTCAAATAATGTCAAATGCTCCTGTAAATGGTGGTTCATCTGTGCTCAGCAGCCTGGTTGTATTAATTCATAAGTGTGAACCCCTATTCATATTACAATATAGTTTTAAGAAGAAAATATAGCTGTTTTTAGGAATGAGAAAACGTTGTTGTTGTTGTTGTTGTTGTTGAAGTATTACATTTTTCAAAAATATGTTTCCTGTACAATTTGTATACTTGCAAGTAACAGGTGAGCAGCTGCATGTTTCCAGCGGCCACATATAGTCCATTGCCTACCACCACAAGAACATTTATTTATAGTGTTCACCTCATTTTTTCAAAACTAAAAATAAGCAGTAGAACCCTTGTCATTGTGAAAAGCTATTATGGGGAACAGAGGCGGTTCAACCACCAGGCCAACTAGGCAGTGGCCTGTGGTGCCATCTTGTTGGGGGCACCATCGAGGCAACTCCTGTCTCCTGCAGCCTGACTCCGCAAGGTATTGAACTTCTTTTTCTGTTGATTTGTTGTAAAACATGATGTTTTAGTGCTTAATTTATAAAATCTTAGTGTAATTTGATGTTTAATAGGCTTTTCCTTAATCCCTCCTTATTATCAAACATTTTCGCTTATCCAACGCTTTTATTTTTCAGTGATTGGTTTTGGGGGGGGGGCACCAAAATTCTGTTTGCCTACACTTGAAAAATACCTAGGGCCGGCTCTGATAGGGAACAAAGATGAAAGATCTCCAGAAACAGCCTTAAAATAATGATGCTTACATCCTTTGGCTGATTTGTTTTGAGATTGTAAAGAAACAGAGATCTTAGTTCACATCTGTCTCATTGACCACATAGCTGACTAAAATCAACAATGATTTACCATATTGTAAAGTTATGTCTTTTGTAGAACATAGTAATAATTAATATGTTTAGCTCTCCTTAAATCTGTGCTTAGTCTTATTGAGATGTCTGTGTGAGTATTGCTTTGTTTTTGAAGGTGATGAGATATCAATCTATGGTTAAAAAAACTTTTTGATTTTGTCATTAATATAATTTTAATGTTATGCTTATATGTTTAAGCTCTCCTTTATCCCATTGGAGAATTCAACATATGTTGATATTTATGGTGGAGTTAGAGTGTATTTTTAAAGTATGCAAATTGGCTGAAATAATTTGGATAGTGCTCAGAAGGATATTCAGATCTTTGTCAGATGTCCTGGTTTCAGCAATGTAATACATCATTGGTCTTGGGTGAATTTCATGATTCTTTTTCTAAAGCTCTCAGAGCATGTCCTTGGTGGATTAAGATGGCACATTCTTTTGAGCCAGTTACAAATGTTCATTTCTTTCATAGAAGAAGTTGAACAGACACACTTCATGGAGCCCATAACCTAGGTGAGGAAAGAGGTGGAATCGCTGGCAAAGATATCTGCATAATGGTAGTTTAATCTGCTCATTCCCTGGCATTTACTCACTGCTTTCTTGCCTGAAGGGCAAATGCTGTTGTAATCAAGCACACATGGACAAATGACTTTTCTAGGTTGTGATTAATTTTCACAAGCTGACTTTAATCACCAGTTAATTAATAGGAGATCTGTTGACTTACCAAAAAAGCACAGTCATTATGAGCAGTATTATATTGATTGTTTTTCTGGTGAATTCAGTGGAGGCATAGAGATTAATTTAAGAAGTTACCCGAACTGCTAAGTGTCCATAGTAAACCCAGTTTAGAGTACAATATGTATTTTCATTACTACTTTGAATTGAGTTTCTTTCTCCTTTTTTACATGAAACAAACAAGAAGTCAAAAGTCACAACTGACTTATCAAATTTCCCTCAGCTCTCCAAATCCCTTTAATTTTACATAACAATAACATGTCAATAAAAATGTGCATTTTAGATATGAAAATAATACTAAAGGATACCAAAATGATTCTTGAATGTCAAGAAACCTTTTCAAGAAGAAGTTTGGACTGAAGAGAATCTTCACAATTAAAGACATTCTATGCAAAATTTTAATATGGTTATTTTTCATATGAAACAAATTTTTTGCAAACGAAGTTTTTTTATTAAAGAAAAATATCTATGTGTTGAAATATTTTATGTGCTGAAGATGCTGTTTTGTGTGTAGGGAATGCTGGGGATAGTACAGTATTCATTCAAAAAATTCATATGTCAGTTTTTGCATAGAAAATAATAACTGCACATTTTCTCTGTGCACAAAATATTTTTTTTCTCTTAAAATTTGCTTTCTTTATAAAATGACTAAATATGGATTTTACATAAGATTGGTTCCAAATTGTAAATAGTTTTCAAAAATTGACTAATTCAGTCAAGGAATTAAAGATCTTTTTCAGTTTCTTCATCATCTATTTTAAAATGTTGTAAATCACCCGGGGCTGTGGCGCAGACGGGAGAGCAATGAGTCACTGACCAGGAGGTCATAAGTTCGAGGCCCGCTCGGAGCTATGTTTGTTTGTCTTTGTCCTGTGTTAAAAAGGCATTGAATGTTTGCCTAATATGTGTAATGTGATCCGCCCTGAGTCCCCTTCAGGGTGAGAAGGGCGGAATATAAATGATGTAAATAAATAAATAAATAAATAATTGTAATTATTTTGGGGGGTTTTTTTATCTGTTAATTGTAAACCTGCATTTGCAGCTTTTGCCTTGACTTTTTCAATAATCGTTACAAGTCTTTACTATTTTCTGGTTGTAGAATGGTATCATTTGAATTTCTTAAATTGTTGCTGTTTATTCCTCAAATTTTCACACTTCCTTTCCATGAATCTAATCCCACTTTTTGACACACATGTGAAACACATAGGGTGATAAAATGCAGCATTGCCTGATTCTCTTGCCAATTGGAATCCATACTGTTTCTCTGTATTCTGTTCTAATATGGAATACAAATACAAACATAAACATCAAAAATTAACTATGTAGTGGTAAGACCCATAACAGTAAATGAAGCAAACAAGAACATATTAATTTGGACTTAGCGTGAAAAAATAGATCAACCTCTCCCAACCACTTGAAATTGGACCTACAGGAAGACTTTAAAGGAAATTGATATTCTATTGTCAAATGAGTCTACTCACAAAATGTTTCCCTTATGATGATGGGATGCTGCTTTAAGCTTTACCCCAGAAAACAATATAGAGCTGGCATTTCCACCCAAAATAGTCCTACCCAAAGGGAGAGGTAGAAAAAAACAATTTTCATACTGTAACTAGCACTCTCTATTCTTTACTTAGATAAAGGACAGCAGTACAGATTTCAGGCTTTCAGAAGGTGGCAGGATTGAGACATAGAACTGCATCATAAATAACCAATAGCAATAAATAAAATGATAGTCAAAATAAAAGGAGGAAAATACCCTCCACAGTTTTCAATATGGGCAGTAACATGAAAAACTAATATTGATCATAAAATTATACAGTAGCTAAAACCACAGTATAAAAAAAAGTTGAAAAAATAAACCGATGCATGATAAAACAGTTATGAAAGTTACAATAAATTAAAGCTCCTTCCTCTAATTCCTTCTACTGAGTTTGGAACATTGTTACCACCAGAAGAACTTTCATTTATAATTACAGACTCTTAAAACTGGGAATACACACAATGGCTTTTGTATACAAATTTCTTATAAGCTCAATCCACATAGGAAGTTTAGAGGGTATGTGCCACAAACTTAATTATGTGCTATAAAAGAAAATACACTTGTTAAGCAAAACAACAGGGATAGGAAAGAAAATAATGGGATTTGATTCCTCTGTGGAAGTGCTCATTGTGTACTTCCCGAGACTGTCAATAGAATGGAAAATGTAAACCATGCATACTTTACAAAAAGCACATAACTAGACTAATAAGATGGTGCAGGCGGGGGAAGAAGCATTAAACTGAGCACTGGTATTTTACCTTTGTCTCATTTTATATTATTATTTTAAATTATTTCACTTCCATTTGCTCTAGTCTGATCCATTGAACAGTCAGTGACATAGTTTTGGAATTTTGGTGCCTTGGCCATCTGCGATATTGTTTTGGGAACTCTGGTCATTTGTTAACATTGTTTACATTGCTTACCTTGCCCTTGCCCTTGACTCTTGTTGCTCAGACTTATCTCTGTTTACCTGATAAGTGACATGATATGGAATGAATCCACTTTAACTGCTTTGGCTCAATGTTTTGGGATCATGGGGGCTGTAGTTTGGGATCATGGCTGCTGCCAAAGAAAGCTGATGCCTCACCAAACTACAAATCCCAGAACTGCATAGCATTAAGCCATAGCAATTAAATTAGATACAACGTTCCTCAGATAGGAGTTTCAGGTGCTCCTAAAGCAGCTTCCCCTTTTGCTTTGCACTAAGATTACCTTGATGCAAATCTAATGTGCACTCTAATTTTGGGAAGATAATTTATCTAAAAAAGGTGAGCATTAGATCTGAGTAAATCTTCTTTCCCATAGTGGGCAAGTCAATTGGGGGGAGGGCAGAAGTCAATTTCCCTAGACTGCCCCTGAAAGCCTTTACAAGAAATATGTCTTTCTTTGGATGTGTCCTGATTAAAGTTGCAACTGCAAATCATGTTGCTTTACTTCCAGTTATAAGTTGGGAATACTAGGGGTATAGGGAGTATGTGGTTGTTGGTTTGTGTTTTTGTGTGTTTGGCATGATTTGGATACAGTTTGTAATGGAAAAACATATGAATTTTCAGAAGGTCTGAGACTTGGAGAAACTGTTTAGAACTTCAGGAATTTCAGAAGTGATTGTACATATTTTCTCATATCTGCTTTAGTCAATGCAAGAGAAAATGCATATAAAATCAAGAAATTCCTTCTCCTTCTTTTCCTCTTCCTTCTCCTCTTCCTTCCTCTTTGAGAAGGATGAGGAGCGACACTAGAGGTCTAAAGCAAAATGGCATATCATGCTCTCAAAGATTTGTGGAGAAGTTGGTTAGGCTCATAAGGAGTGCATGACATCTAGAGATGAAGAAAAACAACAGTGGTTGCTAGTGCACCAGTAGTTAACTTCCTCCTGTTTTAATGCAGGAAACACACACTAGGAGTATAATGGAAAGGAAAAAATAAAGCTATTGTCTCTTCAAATCTGAATCCTGACTTCTGATGAAATTTTCTTTCAGTTCCCAGATTTCTCTCCAAGACCACCTGGAACTCTTATATGTGCTATCTTCACATTTCCTTGGTCATGTTGCTTGCTCCCTTTATTTTAGATTCATAAACTTTATATGTAAGTGGTCGTCTGAAATTTTATGTTACTGCAGTTTGGGGTCTGAAGGAAAGTTATTGTGAGGGCAGGCTTCTTATTTTCTCCTCTCCCCATAGCTAAATCTCTGACACACAGTTTCTTTTCAAAGTGATTATCACTCAGAAAATAGCGCATGTTCTCCTTGAACCTTGTTTTAATAGCAATTCTACTTTTTATTTCCATCTGCCTGTTGTAGTACAGCCTGAACAACCTGAACCTGAGGCTGATGGGTTCACTGATAGTTTAAATAGTATTGTGGGATTTCCTGTGAGATTTCCTGAGACACAAAGTGATGAAATTTCAAGTCAGGGAAATGATGGTTCCATGGGATAATTGAGGAGGGATTTCATGGGAAGCAAAATGACTTCATGGCTATCTACTAATTAGCAAGTTGTTTTGCCTAAGAGTTAGTTCAGGCAATGTAGCACTGAAGTGAGGAAGCTAGGCCTGTGTTCTCTGCTCCTTGTTTGAAGTCAAGCCTTGATTTTGCATTGGTTTTGCATTCGAGAATTCTGGAAGCTTTCTATATCCTTGTTTTTATATTCTTACTCAAGTTTTTGGGAAGATTCAGGTGATTGGGGGAGGGCGTTTGGATTTGTAATTTGGGTTCTGGAGTTGTTTCTTTTTCAAGAAGAATCTGCCCAAGAACAAAACAGCATGAAGTGGGGGCACCCAAAATTCAAAACAAAAACAGAAAAAAAACCAGAATGGATTTCTGCCATTTCGCAAATCCCTAGTAATGAACTCTTGTGTGAAGAATTTTTTCCTCTTGACTGTTCTTAATACATGGCCAAATATTCTCAATAAGGTGGAACATGTTCTAATATTACAAATTATTTAAAATAGGCATATGCTCACATCATTTCATATAAGTGCTTCATCCTCTGTGGTGAATTATTTATAAACTGGGGTTTTTCACCTTTGTTGGTTGATCCTAAGTAAGCTTGTGCACAGATTTGTTCTGGACATTTGCCTTTGGCTTGTTCACCTTGTTTGGCTTGTTCAGAAGCCCATAATTGCATGGGCTCCACTGCCATTTTTTTACCCAGGTCTTTTCTAAAGACAGAAGGGAAAGGATCCCAGGAAGCGAGGTTCCTTTATTAAGCCCTTTATTAAACTCAGGTCTCCTCTACAGAAAGAAGGGAAAGGATCACATAAAGAGTGGGATCATAACTCTGATGTTCTTAATCCAGGTCTTAATGAAGGACATAAGGGCAAATTATGCCTAAAATGATGGGAAGGGCAGCCCGGAAAGTCCCCCTCCCCCACATAATAGACTTGATAGAAAACAAATATTTCAGCTTCCAAGATCAAAAAAGGATTTTTGTCCTCCTGAATTTGGGAGGCTCCAAAAAATGGATAGGAACCCCAATCAAAATCTGGGACACAGAAATGGATTGCTATTTACCGAGATTGGCACAAGCCTAATTCCAAAAACCTGCTCACATGAGGTATTTTGCCGCTTTATTTTGCATGGCACACAGCAGGCCTCACCCACTTTTCACCCAAAGTGGAGGCAAAGCACCATTTTCCGTTCCCAACATGTGATAAGGGGAGAAAGGAGGGCATGTGGAGTGCTTTTCACCACAAAAGCCAGCAAAATGGCACAGCCCAAAGAGACTGTGTGATAAGGTCATCAGAGTGCTCAATGGTGTCTCCCAGTAATGGCAGCTGGTGATCTCATATCAAGAGGTGGTAAATCCACACTATCTTTTGGATACCACAAAAGTTCCTTGGTGCTGGGTGTATTTTGGAAATAGAGTTCAGTATTTTGGGTATCTCCTTTAATACGAGGGCTATCCAGAAAGTTCATTACGTTTTGGAATTAAAAATAATCGCTCTTTTGTTTTGCAAATGCTTGCAAGGAAGGCGCTCTTCTAAGGTTTTGCAAGAAGCACACCTTTCCTGTCCCAAAAAACCTTCCTTGCAAGCATTTGCAAAACAGAAGAGCAATTCAGGAAGGTCATGGGGAAAGCTGAGCGTAGCACATGCACAGCTGAGGGAAGGGAAGCCAGCTTGGTTCAGGACACAAGCCAGGTGGGAATGTTGGGGGGGAGGGCTTTCCAAATACTTTTATCGCTATGATAACTGCCTAGATTTCAATTGGGACTATGGTGAGAACTGGTATTTGGGTCTGGTTTTCAACTGAATATGGTAAATGTTTTCTCCTATACTTTGTTTATTTTTAATTCTAAAACGTAATGAACTTTCTGGATAATCCTCGTACTTAAAATAATCTGGACTGGTGTCACTGCAATACTGGCATGGAACTGGCATTGCCACCTATAACCTAGAGATGTACCATTGAGTATATATTTCAAGTTATTATTGAAGCTAAAAATGATTGTATAGAATGCTGTATGACAAGTGAACTGGATTTCCAGTGATGGCATTGATTTGTTACAAATAGATCACCTTCCTTAAGAGCCTCACAGCAATTTCTTATCCCTTGTAGAAACCAGGAGTTAGTTTTACCATGGATGTCTCCCTCTAATATTTTTTTCATCTTCATCCTGTGAATTATTTTCCAAATGTCTGTTCACTAGTATTATAATTTTTCACAACAATCTTTCAAAGCTGCCTGGCGTGAGAGCTTGTTGTTTAAGTATCTATCAGATAGAGTTGTTTAGATTATATATTTGCACAGTAAAATCCAGCTGGTTTGGAATCCATTCAACACTTCATCATTACTATCCTAAAGTGCCAGCAAGGAAGAAAAATGTTAGTGTTGCATTCTTATACCTATGCTTATTCAGCCTTTGAGCCTTTTCTTACCAACAGAAGCAGTAGGATGCTAGGAATGCAATTTAGCACATACACTTGAATTTACTTCAGAGAGACCATAATGTTTCCATTGGATGCCATGCACAATCCCATTATGTAATTAAGCATCAATTAAAATTCCATTAAAATAATGTTATCCTGTTGTCTTTGCACTGATGTGAACTTGGCACTGCATCCGCCTAATACTTTCAGCTGATAATCCTATAGACCCAGTGTCATTAAAGTTAATGTGCAAAATGTTTTTTTAACATGTATACTTTGTGTGAGTTTGTTATAACATATGTTGGAAATGAAACCTGATTATAATAATGATGAAGGTAACACAAAGGAACGGGAAGCAAGAAGCTGAGAAAATGCACAAAGTGGGCCTAATCTGAAAGATGAAAGGTTGGATTTTAATTAGGTTTTAAAACCTTGAGCAGCTAATCTTAAAGAATGCTTTTCATGGTTAAAACAATCTTTTCTCTAACAAATATGTTCCATGAATGTTCGATGATGATGATGATGATAATGATGATGATTTGTACATCTTTTTTGTCAGAAGTAAGACCAAAAATAGATTTTGGGATCAAAAGTCTAGTACATTAGAGCAGGGGTCCCCAAACTAAGGTCCGGGGACCCATCGAAGCCATTTATCCGGCCCCCACGGCACAAGGGCAGAAGGGGGTTGGGCTACTGGGTGGCCATCTGTCAGGGGTGCTTTGCTTGTGCTTTCGGTGCACAGAGGCAGAAGGCAGTTGGACTAAATGGCCCAAGGGGTCTCTTCAAACCCTCTTTATTATTATTATTATTATTATTATTATTATTATTATTATTATTATTATTACCGTAGAGTCTCACTTATCCAACACTTACTTATCCAACATTTTGGATTATCCAACTCATTTTTGTAGTCAATGTTTTCAATACATCATATTTTGGAGAGACAGCTATTGGATGACCAGCCTCATTATATTCTATTCTGAATGTTATTAGGTTCCTTTCATCAGGGTATTTTAATCTAATGATTTTATCTTATATTGCTGCTATAGTCCCCCCACCTTTGAAGTTGACTGAATTGCATTGGTGGTAGTTTGATATTATTACTGTTGTATAAACCTTTGTTTTAACTTCTGTTTTATCATCTTGTGTTTTAAACTGTGTATAGTGTTAATGTATTTGCGCTGTTACTTTTGTAACATTGTGAGCCACCCCAAGTCCCCACGGGGAGATGGTGGCGGGGTATAAATAAATTATTATTATTATTGTTATTATTATTTTTATTATTGGTGCTAAATTCGTAAATATAGTGATTAATACATAGTATTACTGTGCATTGAACTACTTTTTCTGTAAAATTTGTTGTATAACATGATGCTTTGGTGCTTAATTTGTAAAATCATAACCTAATTTAATGTTTAATAGGCTTTTCCTTAATCTCTCCTTTTTATCCAACATATTCGCTTATCCAACATTCTGCCGGCCCATTTACGTTGGATAAGCAAGACTCTATGTATTAACATTGAGGCTGGGTGGCCATCTGTCAGGGGTGCTTTGCTTGTGCTTTCGGTGCACAGAGGCAGAAGGGGGTTGGACTCAATGGCCCAAAGGGTCTCTTCCAACCCTCTTTTTTATTATTATTGTTTATTATTATTATTATTATTATTATTATTATTATTATTATTATTATTATTATTAATTGCTTGGTGGCCAACTATAGTCCGGCTCTCCAACGGTCCAAAGGATCATGAACTGGCCCCCTGTTTAAAAAGTTTGGGGGCCCCTGCACTAGAGTCTTTGAAACACTGCTTCCTTCTCCCGAAATCCTTCCCACAGCTCAGTGCTTATGGAAATAGGCTTCTTTCCTCATGGCTTAGGAGTTCCAGTTTTTATCTCTGATCTCTGACTGGAGATAAGAGTAAGAGAAAAGCTCTCATTATTCTCTTGTGATGTTCTAAGAAGAACTCTGCCTACTTCAACTTTGTGGAACCAACATCAGAAATACAAAAGCAACTTCTTTCTCCATGAATGCATTGACCATGTAGTAATGGCACACTGGTAAAAATGGTACATATATCTAAAAGAAGGTCAATTTGGGGAGTTGCTATCAGCTCTCTGTTGAGATATGCTAATAATTATGTTAGCTGAACATAAAATCAGTCTCAGAATAAACCAGTATCAGATTATTTGTAGGACTGCTTTTGGTTATACTGTATAGGACATGGCCCTTTTTCATGGGTTAAGCTTTGAAAATAGGAATCTATACATTCTTAGAATGAAAAGCTGAAAGCTGAACAGCATGTTAATGAATGCCTTTTTCAACCCTATCTTTTCAACTTGCTAGTATGACCATTTTATATTTTACGTAATATGTATTCCTGTTTCCACTTGTCAGGGTCAAAAATATAGCCTAGCATTTTCTTTTCATATTGATTTTTTGTGTTCAGAAAGGAAGGGCGTTGCTAGCTTATTTGTGATCACATTCAGCAGGCAGTTCCTCTATCTGCATTGTGAAATGGCAGCATCTATTTACTCCTCCTGATGCCTTTTAGATGTTTCAGTTTACCTCTCTTAGTAAGTGTGTGCCCTCAAATCACCTGTTAATTTATAGTGGCCTCATACATTTCATAGTATTTTTTTAGGAATGGTTTTGCTAGTTCCTTCTTCTGAAATGTAGTCTACAGCAACTGTCGGTAGTCTCTCTATTACTTTTATTAGCTCCGGGCAATATCACCAACAATTAACGTTAAAGGAAGTTGTCATTTAAGACATTTTTTTTCGTGTCAGGAGCAACCGGAGTTGCTTCTGGAGTGAGAGAATTGGCTGTCTGCAAGGACGTTGCCCAGGGGACGCCCGGATGTTTTGATGTTTTTACCATCCTTGTGGGAGGCTTCTCTCGTGTCCCCGCATGGAGCTGGAGCTGATAGAGGGAACTCATCCACACTCTCCCCAGGTGGGATTCGAACCTGGCAGCTTTCAGGTCAGCAACCCAACCTTCAAGTCACTTAGTCCACTACGCCATCTGGGGGCTCCTTTAAGACATTTCAAAGACATCATGCTGGAAAAGGAGCTTATCTTTGGTATCTGCTAGGTTTGGTTCAATTTTCATATCTGGTGATTTACTGATATTATTAGTTCATATAGGCTGTTGATACCGCCTGAAGTGTTAGTATCAGAATTATTAGAAGGATATTTCCATATTGAAATCAATGGAAAGCCAAAGTTCACATGCTCCACTGTTGCCGAGAAAATTATACCATTTGCAGAGACAATAATGAATAGTGTTAAATTCCCCATTAAGTAGTTTTCTTAATCGACATTTCATCTAATTCGGATTGGAATTCCACTCATTGCTTGATGGGATTAGATTCCTCTTAAAATATGACTGGGCTACTCAACAGTTTTGACCAGCAATATTTTTTACTAATCTTCAATTCATATACAAGCTACAGCCTTTCTTGGATCGATATTTGTCTGCTACATCCTTTCTTCAATCATATAATCAGGATACTGTCACACTCTGGTTACATTTAGAATAGAGTCCTACATTATGCTCTATGTGAGGCTGATCTTGCAGAGTGTTCAACAGCTTAACAGAAATCGTCGTCGTCTCACTCGTTCAGTCGTTTTCGACTCTTCGTGACCTCATGGACCAGTCCATGCCAGACCTCTCTGTCGGCCGTTGCCGCCCCCAGTTCTTTCAAGGTCAACCCAGAAATAGAACAAAAATAGAACAGAAATAGAACAGAAATAGAACAGGCCAACTAATGCCAAACGTAGTAGGCAGAGAAGACTTTCAGCTTCACGGCAGATCACATCAGCTATTTTTCATCTCAATTGTCTTATTATTCATTTTCAGGTATAATTGATTATAGATAAAACCTTAAATCTCTTGGCACCATGTTATCTGATGGGCTATTTCTTTCTTTATGAACCTGCTTGTATACTGCTTATCTCTGAGTCTTCTCACAGTTAGAATTGCATCAGGATTCAGAAAGTGGTTTGCTTGGATCCCTCCCTTATGAATTTGAAAAGGGCAGGCAAGAATCCTGATTGTGGTGCTTTTAATGTGTTTCAAGTGTTTGACTCACTAAAGTGATGCTCATCACTAGCTCTCTTTTCAACAGAGTACATCATTGTGTTCTTTGTAATATGTCAGCTACATTTACAATCACATATGGCAAACTCAAACACTACCAGTTTTGGAGAAAGGTGGGAGATAATTAATGTTTTAAGCTTTCAAAAGGGCCAAGCAGTAGCTCACCAGACTTATTCCTTTAGACAAAAAAGGATAGTGTGACTATATTGTTTCATAGTAAAATAAGGTAAAAGGTAAAGGTTTTCCCCTGACGTTAAGTCCAGTCATGTCTGACTCTGGGGGTTGGTGCTCATCTCCATTTCTAAGCCAAAGAGCTGGCGTTGTCCGTAGACACCTCCAAGCTCATGTAGTTGTTGTTTAACTAATTGCTTTAAATAAATTGACTTGAAATGGCTTGTCCAAGCCTGGATCTCTATTATAATTGTATATTTATATTACATGCAATATTACTAATAATATTGCAATAGAGTCGTAAAATATAATATATTGTATGTATATATACTTGTAAACCGCTCTGAGTCCCCTTCGGGGTGAGAAGGGCGGGATATAAATGTCACTAATAAATAAATAAATAAATCTCTCTGAGACCAAATGCAGACACATCCTGTCTCCAGGATTCCCTGGTGGTCTATGATCTAAAATGGCACCTTTACCTCAGGCAAAGAGGTGTGGCCAACTTACTGATACAAAATGGCTCCCTTTCTTCAAGCAAAAGGGGAAGGCAAAATGGCTGACACAAAACAGGAAGGGTTTTCTTAAACTCCACTTTCATAAAGTTAACATAAAAGTAACTCTTTTAAAACTGTGGGCGAGGAAGCCTGACAAAAGGACTTGGAACGTATACAGTTCCGGCACAATGATAGTATTCAATTCAATGAGAAGAGCGGTATTTAAAATTCTTTATTTTAAATAAATTTTTGTTACAAACATTTATAGACAATGTGATTTACAATGAGATGACAAAAATTTGAGAGTGACGATGAGTAAGTACATAAAGACAAAACCATATAGCCCACCCAACCAACCAAACATTTACAAGACCTGAGCGGCAGAAGGGGAAATAATAGGAAGGAAGAGAGAGAGGGAAAAAGCGAGAAAGGCAAAGAAGAGAGAAGAGAAAAAAAAAACCCTATACTAAAAATAAACATGAATCAAATCAAACAAACAACTTTACATAATTACATTACCATAACACACATCTTTAAAATCGACTTCCATCTATTATGTGATGTTTCTTATATTATTCCCTTGGTACTTCCAGTACCCTTATATCTCCTATCTTGTTTCTGCATCTGTTCTTAATTCTTTATTCTGAGACAATTCTATTGCCCTTCTTACTCGTCTAATATTTCTTTATATTATAATTTTGCATTTCTCATTTTTTAAATAATTTTTTATTAATTCCCAATCTGTTTGTTTTTTTTGGTTTGCCCTGAGTGTTTGATAATAAGTATGTTAATTTATCCATATTCATAATTTCCAGAATTTTATTAAACCAAGAATTTATGTCAGGTCTGTTTTTGTCCTCCATTCTTTTGCATATGTTATTCTCACCGCCGCCGTTAAATAATTAAACAAAATTTCTTTATTCCTATCTTCTAAGTCTAGCATCCCTAAGAGAAAAAAAATTAGGGTCTAGGCTAATCTTAATTGACAAAACTTTTTGTGTTCTTTGTTGTATTTCTTTCCAGTATTCAATGAGAAGAGCGGTATTTAGAATTCTTGTCCAGAAAGCTCCACTGCTTCTCAGACTGCAAATGCCAGGGATCATCCAGATACTATCATGGCAATTATAGTAGAATAATACGGTTATAACTGTGTCAAGTGAAAGAACCCCTGGAAGGCTCCTGGGTGCAGTTTTGCCTCTAACCACTACTTAGCTAAGAGGCCATGCTTGGGCACACTTTGCCTTTATTGTTAAACTGAAAAAAATTTTTTACTCTCAACACCACCCCTCCCCCCCCCACACACACACACGGACACACACTATGGCAAATGTTGGCTTTCCATTTGTACTCATGCAATGGCAGCTGGGTGCACCCCTTTTTCAAGCAGTGGGAAAGAGTGTTGTGATGTGCTGGGGAGCCATCTTTATGCTATTGCTCTGCCAAAGCAAAAGACGTTGCCGAAGGTGACACTGTATTTTTTCTTGAATAATGTCTCAAAAGTAGTTATGTTGTGTTGCTTTTATTTATGCAGTATAAGTCACCAAAGGGAATCTAGCTTTAGCCATTCACACTTCAAGAATCTTGAAATCTTGCAGGGAGAAAGCAATAATACAGCATACAAGTTTTGTATATGAATTCCTTTAAATAAATGAGAAGAGAGGTTGCAAGTCATTATTTACTAGAGTCCTAAACCACTTCAGGATGATTATGGTATGAAAGAAACATGCATTGGTTTTATACACAGAGGTATAAAAAGCATTATTTTCTTTTCAGATCCACAGAAATCCTTTGTACCAGCGATAAGAACATGAGAGAGTCTAAAATACTATGATAGTATAATGTATGCACTGATAAAATCATGTTTTTACCTTTTCAAGCTTTCAGAAACAACCAATATAGAATAGTTTCATTATTTCTTTAAAATAATGAAAATCAACTGATGTCTTGTCATTCCCTTCATATATGCTGAAGACATCCTGAAAAATGGAGCACTGTCTTAGATCAAGTAAAAATAAATTCATCCCTGCTCTTCTTCAGCAGGTATTATCAATCAAAATATCCATTTTGTAGTCTACAGATAAGCTTCTAGGTATATTTGAGTTTTCTCCATTGGTAATAAAATCATTTCAGGATGTAATGGATGTTTGAATCCCAACCCATTTGCGGTTTCAGATATAATGTGGAAAAAACTATCTTTATGGTTTCCAGGTAATGCATCTCTTAAAAGATCAGAAAACATGTCAATTAATTCAGATGACACAAAATGATAGCAACTATTTGCCAGAAGTTTTATCTAGTGGAGTGTTAATTACAAAATAGAAGGAATAGGACTAATATACAAGCTTTGAAGAAGACACATATTGACTTACATGTACTTACTTGGAGACTTTTACAAGAAAACTCAGAGTATCTTTGTTGGACAAGCATTGAATTCCAAGTCCAAACAGAAAAACTGGTGAATAAGGGTCATGTTGGTGGGTTGTTGTATGTCTTTCGGGCTGTGTGGCCATGTTCCAGAAGCATTCTCTCCTGACGTTTCGCCCACATCTATGGCAGGCATCCTCAGAGGTTGTGAGGTATTATACCTCACAACCTCTGAGGATGCCTGCCATAGATGTGGGCGAAACGTCAGGAGAGAATGCTTCTGGAACATGGCCACACAGCCCGAAAGACATACAACAACCCTGTGATCCCGGCCATGAAAGCCTTCGACAACACAAGGGTCATGTTATTTATCCTATTTCCTATTTAATTGATTTGGACCAGAAAGGAACGGGGAGCAGGGGGAAGCAACCTGATGTGGATCTAGCAAAGGCCAAGGTGTCATTCTTGAGATAAGCCCTGAAGTCTTTCTCTGGATGAAATACCTGAGCCCAAAGGGTAGTACAAAAATTGGGTTGCTCCCTGGCTGGCCACTTTCTGTTCAATAAACCCCAAGAACTCCCACTCAAATCACACAACTTTCAAGTGATAGCCAAATCCTGCCAGGTTTGCCGTAATGGTATGCTTCTTCCACTGCCCCCTCGGGTCACATGACCTTTCAAGATTGTTCCAAAGCCACACCCAAAATTAACATAAACTCTTAAATTTTACCAACATTACCTGCCAGTTGACAATTGTTTATAGATACCACTCCAGCCAATCATCAAATTCCCTTACTTTTGCCTGGGTAGACAAAAAAAAAAAAAAAAAAAAAGAAAAGAAAAGAAAAGAAAAAGGGGAGAAAATTCCTAACAAACTGTCAACTCACTGAGAGTGGGAAAGTTGGACATGTTTAGAACTTTAAAAGGCATTTGAGGTGTAGTCAGGTCTTAAATAGCCTGCAGGCTCTGCCCTCAACACATGCAGTGTTTTGGCACTTGGCCCTATTGCAAAAACGTCCTGATCTCTGACCATAACCTTAGTTATACTATTAGGACTCTTTGTCCTAATAGTGTAACCATTTATTTGAATGTGTAGTGTAGGCCATTTATTTGAATGTGTATCCAGAAAGTTTGAGGCAGAATGCAAACTGATCTAATTGCACCTTTGGCCCATCTACACTTAGGTCAGTGTAGATGAAAATCACTATTGCAGTGTACAAATGCTGTACAGGGCTGATCTGAAATAACATGTTTTTTTTTTTTTCGTGTCAGGAGCAACCGGAGTTGGGGTAAAGCCACCTTAATGCGACCTTGCACTGTGTTACACAAAGTCAAGGGAAAGTCTGAATTCTGCCACAGAATTTGGATTTTCCCCAGATTTAGGGCGGGCGGGGATTGTTTGGCCAGTTTCCAAATGGAACATTTTACAATTGTCCTCACTGTCACCCCGTGTTCCCTGGGCTGAGTCCCCCCCCCCACATGTCACAGTGGTCTCCCATCATGACATGGGTCTTACTTATTCTCTGTTGCATGCCATAACATCAGCTGGAGTGACTGAGAGTGCTGTGTAGGAAAGGAGGAGAGCAGGAAGAATTCCTCCTCCCCCCTTCCCTTCCTTCCCTGTCACCATGATGTCACCCTAGCTGACATCATGGTACCCATAGGAGAACATATAGGACCTATGTCAAAAATGGAGACTGCCATGCCACGGAGGGTAGGAATGACAGTTAGAAGCACTCAGTAGTGCCACTAGGCAATGGGGAATCATTTCCACCTCTACAGCATTTGAGAGAGTCCCTGTGAAGACTACCCCAGAGGCTGGTCAAGTGTCCAGCATTCTGATTCAGCTCCAAGTTATATGTCTGTATAGATCTGCCCTTTGAGATTAAATGGAAGATAGAATTTGGTATAAGCTTTCAAACACCTAAGTCTATTTCCTCAGATACTAGGAGTTTTTTTTCTAGTCAGGAGCAACTTGAGAAACTAGGAGTGAAGAGTCTGCAGGAGCGGCCCTAAGTTTTTTTAGTATGTAAGTGAACCTAGGGCTACGCCCCCCCCCCAAACAATTACGCCCCCCCCAACTTACCGGCAGTGGCGGCGGCGGCGACGATTGGGTCGCTTGCTGCGGAACAAGGAAGCACTTGCTATTCTCGCGAGATTTCACAAGATTTCTGTGAGATCTCACGAGATTTCTGTAAGATCTCACGAAATCTCGCAAGAATAGCAAGTACTTCCTTGTTCTGCCTCGAGCGACCCAATGGTCGCCGCCACCACCGCTGCTGCCGCCGCCGGCGCTTCAAGGGCGCCCAGCAAGGGCTGCGCCCGAAGCGGCAGCTTCATGGGCCTCCATTAAGAAACGGCCCTGAGTCTAGAAACAGACCTTTATGAACAAGCTGTATGTGTGAATAGCAATAGAAATGCAAAACTGGCTGGGGCAGATAGGAGTTTGAATCCAATAACATTTAAACATGCCCAGGTCCTGCTTTATATATTAGAGCTCATCCCTTCCTCCATTTAACAGAATTTCTTAACTTTCACACTTCATGCTATAGAAGATATCAAAATGTTTTTCCTCCTATTGAAATCTATTCCTCACTAAGCAGCCACATTACCTTTAAAAATCAGATTGTAACCCAGCTGTTTAACTACCTCAGGATGAATGATAGACATCTATAAAGCATTAAAGCTCTGCTTGAATGGTTAATGCCTGTTCTCCCTATCTCATTAGTAACAATCATGAGTTCTTTTCAATTACTACAAATATATGAGAAAATACATATTTTAGATTTTTTTTTAAAAAAAATTGCTTTAAGAGGCTGGTAACTTTTTGCTGGACTTTACTAGCAAGAAGTTTATTATTCCAGAGACTGTGCATTCTCATATTGGCAATAGTGGTAGGGTAGCTATCAATAGATGGCCACGGGTGTTTGCTCTGATACATATACTGTATTTTTGAATGTCTGACTTTTAGGTTGTGGTGGAGGAGATGGGGTCTTCAGAGTTGATGAACTCAAGTAGAAGTGCCCTAAACAATGGCTTGTTTTGTGGCATAAACGAACGCCCAAGCTTATCCTCAGCTGCAAGAATCTACCTTCTCTAAAAGCAAGGCATTTGAAAATAGGTAGTTCAGAGTGGATAGTTGGTGGTTCAGAGTGGGCCATCACATAGGCGATGAATTTTTCATCCTTTCCTTGCCACTGCTACATCCATGACATTTTCATCCAATGACTTCGGCTATCTTCACCCCCTGCCGCTGATGTTTAGTGAAGCAAACATGTTTCCAATCATAGCTGTGTTGGTCATGCAAGAAAATGTACCAAAATCCAAAATATACAAGGCAGTAGTGCTTTTATTAATTCAATTCCAAAACATAAAATATATTATGCAAACGTCTGAAGCTTAATTAGCTTTTTTATCAAGCAAAAATGTAAAAAAAAAAATCATAGAGGAGGAAAAAATGATAATTTTAAAGTCACGGGTCAACATTCCATCTTAGGCCCCTTCTACACTTCCATATAAATGCAGAAGCATACAAGAAGCTCAGCCTTTCATAACACTGAGAAAACCAAAATGCTCTTCCAGCTGTTCCCAGCCATTCCCTCTGCAATGCCAGAAATACAGCTTAATGGTGTAACATTAGAAAATGGTGACCATTTCTATTACCTTGGCAGCCACCTCTCCACAAAAGTCAACATTGATACTGAAATACAACACCACCTGAGCTCTGAAAGTACAGCATTTTCCCGATTGAAGCAGAGATTGTTTGAGGATCAGGACATCTGTAGGGATACCAATGTGCTTGTTTATAAAGCTATTGTCTTATCAACCCTGCTATACGCCTGCAAAATGTGGACTGTCTACAGATGTCACACTCAGTTCCTGGAATGATTCCATCAGCATTGTCTCTGAAAAATCCTGCAAATATCTTGGAAAAACAGGCGAACAAATATCAGTGTGCTGGAAAAATCAAAGACCACCAGTATTGAAGCATTGCTCCTACGCCTTCAACTCCGCTGGACTGGCCATGTTGTCCGAATGCCCAGTCACTGTCTCTCAAAGCAGTTACTATACTCCCAACTCTAGAACAGAAAATGGAATGTTGGTGGACAGGAAAAAATATTTAAAGATGGGCTTAAAGCTAACCTTAAAAACTGTGGCATAGACACCGAGAACTGGTGCACTGTAACTGAAGGTCAGTTGTGAAATTCAATGCTGTGGAATTCGAAGAGGCACAAATGGAGGGCGAAAGGGTGAAACGTGCCAAGGGGAAGGTATGTCAAGCCAACCCTGATCGGGACCACCCTCCACCTGGAAAACCACATCCTCACTGTGGAAGAACATGCAGGTCAAAAATAGGGCTCCACAGTCACCTACATATCCACTGCCAAGACTTGGAAGGTCATCATACTCAGACAATGAGGAATCGCCTAAGCAAGCCATATAATTTAGATTATCAAAGCAGATAATCCACATTATTTGCTTTGAACTGGATTATATGAGTCTACACTGCCATATAATCCAGTTCAAATAAAATAATCTGGATTTATATGACTGTGTAGAAGGGGCTTCAGATGTTTCCAGGCAGAATCTCACAACCAACATGTCCATAGGCTATGATGGCTGGACAATTCTATGAATTTCATTCCAAAGAATACATTTTCCAAACACCGGAAAAACATTGTGAAAATCATAAATCAGACTAGAGGTAGAAATAGGGTCTTGTTACTTATCTCATGAGCCCCATGGGGCTGGATTATTCAGATGACTTTCTCAGCTTGCCTCACAGGGTTTAAATATTTTAGGCATACTTAATAAAATGTGTAGGAAACAGAAGTACTTCAAACATACATAGTTGAACTGTTGGATACTATACCACAAGATGCAGACTTGAAAGGGGCATTCTATGCACACTAAAACATCACAGGTGTGGAGGAACATATGTGAAGTGTTGATCTGAGCCATCTGTTTTCTAGAAAATTAGTGGAATTAACCCAATTGTTGCCATAAAATCCCTGGGGGAGTTAAATTAGTGTCTGTCTTGCTGAAGTTAACATGCTAATATATTCTCAAGCATCAGAATTTAGCATTGCAATATTCTCTATATACATTTTGGTGTACACTGTCAAGAAATGGTAATTCAAATAAAAACAGCCTGATTTATCTTCAAACGGATTTGGAGCTTATATGTTTGAATCCAAATTTTGATTTTGCCATCTAAACCTTGCTGCTTCTCACTGATTGGATGGTGTGTGTGTGTGTGTGTGTGTGTGTGTGTGTGTGAGGAGTGACTTGCGAAACTGCAAGTCGCTCCTGGTGTGAGAGAATTGGTCATCTGCAAGGACGTTGCCTGGGGGACTCCCGGATGTTTGGATGTTTTTACCATCCTTGTGGAAGGCATATCTCATGACCCCGCATGGAGCTGGAGCTGACAGAAGGAGCTCATCTGCATTCTCCCTGGGTTGGATTCGAACTGGCAACCTTCAGGTCAGCAACCCAACCTTCAACTCATCAGTTTTGCCGGCACAAGGGTTTAACCCACTGCACCACCAAGGGAGGAACTGATTGGAATTGAAAAAAACTATTTTTGATTTGTTCTTTTGTTTGTTTTACTGGATCAGATTTGGAGGGACACTAAGGTCCCATCTACACTGCCATATAAAATCCAGATTATCTCCTTTGAACTGGATTATATGGCAGTGTAGATTCATATAATCCAGTTCAAAGATGACAATGTGGATTATCTGTTTTGATAATCTGGATTCATCTGGCAGTGTAGAAGGGGCCTAAGCCTTTAGGAAATAAAGAAATGTTGTGATTTTTGTGTTATACATTTTGCAGCCATTTCAGATGGAAAGTAAATTTGTTTTGGGTTGTTTTCCTTTTTAAAAAAAACTTGGAAGAACTGGATTAAGTCTGAGTGCACACTTCGAAGATCATGCCTGCTATGTTCAAAATGAATTAACCCAATTTTTTGTGGGTATATATATATTGCAGTTTGAGTGTTTCCAAAAGCATTTATCTCCTGAGAAAGAGGGGAAAAGTTTATGTACAGAAAAAAGCTCCTTATATTTCTTCACAAATACTTTCTGAATATAGTGTATGTACATATAACTTGTAAGCTGTTCTGAATCCTCTTCAGGGTGAGAAGGGTGGGATATAAATGTCACAAATAAATAAAATAAATAAATAGTGACCAGGAGCAATGCAGTAAATTTTATATACAATATATACCTAGGCATTTCAAATATCAGACGTGGCCTGCAGCAAAAAAAGTTGGGGGGGTCAGTGCTTCTTTTTGGTTATCTTGGGATGGACTAAACTCTTGCCTTTAACTACAAGAAGGAAATGGTTTCTTTTTAAAAGAAGAGTTAAGGTATGGTAATCATACTGACCCATGGAGACGTCAGCCTAGTTTTTTAGGTTCATTTTTGACTAAAGATTTTAGACTTATACATGAGCATATAGGGTACTCACATCCAGCAGAGAAAATGGTTGCGAGAATAGTTTGCTCTTCCCTGTGGACATGAAAAACACAATAAATTATACTTGTACATAACCTGAACACTTCCCTGTAGATATAAATCAACAGCTATTTGAATAAATGAAAAAGCCAAATTCACATATTCACAGCATCTATTCAGAATTGTTTTGCTTTCTGGTATATTTATAGAAATTAGATGTTGTTGGGAAGTCCAGTGGGTCTAAGTTGCAGGATGCATTACTACCATATCTCTCTCAGTCCATCCCTTTTCCTCCCAGCATCTGCAAATTGACTGGCTTTATTTATTTAAAGGGTTAGGCTTTGCTTATCTTAAGGCCACTTGACAGTTCGGTGCTTTAAAATGCTTTTAGGGATCCACTCTTGTCTTCACAAGCTAACTGCTAAGAAAGTTACAAATTGACTCTAGGCTCATTCTTTTTCCGAGCCTCTGCAGTTGTGAGATTAGCGTGTTGTCCATCATGTGTCTGAATTTACCAATGGGCAAATCACTGTAGATCTTGTCACCATTGCTTTTTTGGGGGAGAACCCAAGCTTCCTTACTCTCTGCTGCCACATTGTTTAGAAGCCAGTCACACTGCCAGATGTTGTCATGACAATTCCCATAGAACTTCACAATTTTTTTGTGAAAACAATGCGTTCTGGCAGGCTTTCTACCACAGAGGCATACTTTCTCCTCCTTTTTAAAGCTGTCATCTTTCTTTAAACTATCCTTTTAGGGAGTTTCATTAAATACCTCAACGGTACTGTAGATGTCACAGCAGAGGCACTCCTGGTATGTCATCATAGATTATGTTCTATTACATTGTGCCATCTGTCCCTTTCTGCCTTTGTTTTCTTTTTCTAAAGCAAGACCTCTTGGCTTCGTTATATGCAAGTTTTCTCTACTCTGTTAATTAGCGTGTATTGTGTTATATAATTTAAGTTGTTATTGGGGTTTCTTGCAATAATTATTTGTGTTTACTTTTGCAGAAATGAGTTACAGAGATGAACATTTTTTTCCTGCCTTGATTTCCTGCCTGGTCCATAAACTAGTCTATCTATAATATTCAAGCTGTTGCATTCCAATTCTAATTGATTATGACCTTCTTTTGAATCATACAGTTGGAGAATATCCACAACAGCCATCCAGTGAAACCTTCTGTGAAGTAAGAACATAAAATCAAAGGACTCCTGACAGATAAACATCCAACCTTTTTTTAAAAAAAAAGCACACACACCTTAGCACAAGGAGACTCCACAATAAAAAAGCAGGATATTCAACTGTCAAACAGATACTACCATCAGGAAGTTCTTTCTAATATTTAAGTGGAATTTCTATTCCTGTAATTTGAATCTATTCCTCCATGTCCTAGTCAGGGCCGGTCCAACGTGGAAGCGGATTAAGCCGCCGTGTTGGGTGCACGTCAAGGAGGGGTTCTGTCGAGGCCTTGACAGCGCCCCCGTGTCAGTTTAGCACTGGTGTTTGTCCATGTGCCGCCGCCACTGCTAGGGACCATCGCTCGTCAAACGGCTGAACGAGGAAGGCCAGGCTCCAGAAAGGCCTAGCTCTTCTAGGGAGACCTCGCAAGGTCTTGCAAAGTCTCACAAGGTCTCCCGATAAGATCCTGGCCTTCCTGGAGCCTGGCCTTCCTTGTTCGTCCGTTTGGCGAGCGATGGTCCCCGGCAGCGGCAGTGTCGGGGACCATCGCTTGCCAAACGGCAGAATGAGGAAGGCCAGGCTCTTGTCGGGAGACCTCACGAGACTTCACAAGACTTCGCGAGGTCTCCCTAGAAGATCTAGGCCTTCCTGGAGCCTGACCTTCTTCATTCGGCTGTTTGGCAAGCAATGGTCCCTGCCGGCGGTGGAGGCAGCGGGGAACATTGCTCACCAAACGGCTGAACGAAGAAGGTCAGGCTCCAGGAAGGCCTAGCTCTTCTAGGGAGACCTCGCAAAGTCTCGTGAGGTCTCCTGACAAGAGCCTGGCCTTCCTTGTTCTGCCATTTGGCAAGCGATCATCCCTGCCGGTGGCGGATGCGGCGGGGACCATTGCTCGCCAAATGGCCAAACGAGGAATGCCAGGCTCCAGGAAGGCCAGGCTCTTCTCGGGAGACCTCGGGAGACTTCACAAGGTCTCCCTAGAAGAGGGAGCCTTCCTGGAGCCTAGCCTTCCTCGTTTGGCTGTTTGGCTAGCGATGGTCCCCGCTGCCCCAGTTCTCAGGTTTTGGTTTGTGTGTGTGGGGGGGACACCAAATTCAGGGGGGCACAAAGATTTGGTTCACCTACCCCTATCCCCCAAAATTACCTCGGACCGGCTCTAGTCCTAGTCTCTAGAGCAGCAGGAAACAAGGTTGTTGCCTCCTCAATGTGACATCTTTTCAAATATTTAAACATGACTATCATGGTTCCTCTTAATCTTAGCTTCTTCAAACTCTTAATTTTCTTTAACACATATGTACAGAGTAGCTGGTAATTTTTTATGTATGATGTTGTCACATGTCCACCAGAATTGATCTTCCTTTTCGGGGGGGGGGGGCAGAGAACCCGATGCCCCAAACCCTACATCACCCGGCTTCTTCATAAGCTTCCCCCCATTATTTATAACAACAAAATGGGAAGCTTCCTGTGCCAGTTCCATCTTCCTTCACCTACAGAAATCCCACCAGCATTGTTTGATGGGAGCCAACAGGCTCTGTGGGTGGCCTGGGCTAAACCAGTGCATGCCGCCAAATTTAGCCCTTTGCGATGAGGTTGATAGTTATGGTAGTATGATTCCCCCTACTGGCATGGCAACATCCCATGGAATCCTGGGATTTGAAGTCTATTTACAATTCTCTGTCTGAAATTTCTAGTGTTTCATGAACTACAAACCCCATAATTCCATAGGGTGTTGTTGCTGCAATGAAAATGAAACCATGGCACTGTAATTATCTGGCTGAAAAGTTCTCAGAGGTAGGTTAAAGCAGACTATCCAGTGAGCTTTGTTGTGTGAAGGGATCTTGTAGGAAATTTGAAATTGAGAGAAGGAATGGTAGCATAACTTTTATAGACTTCATCAGAGGCAGCTTCATTTTTGAGTAGGGATTTTAAACTAGATCTTCAAGACCTCCTTCAACATTCTAAGCATGACACGTATGGTATTGACTCTTACACACAAACATTCAGCAGATGTATGACCTGGACATAGAAAAGATCCCTTCACACGTTATAGTAGTCTAGAGTGTATTGAACCTATAAGCAATTGCATAGACTCATTGCAACTTTCCAGAAATAACATGTTACCATTACAGGTGTTTTAAAAACTAACATGAATTATTCATTAAGGAATGAATTGCTGTGTTATTTTCTATATTTATAAAGGGAGGAACTTGTACAATAGCATAATACCTGAAAGAAAATATTTTTAAATGTCTCTTTAAAAATAATCATAAAATCAACTAGAAAACATTTCTCAAAAACATTCAGAAAGCCTTTTCTGCTACTTTAGAATGTAACTTCATTACCACCAAAGAAAAAATGAGTTACAAGTATGTTTGTGGTGATCATGCCGTTGATTATTATAAACTTCATTTATACCCCTCAAAACTGCAAAACGTATTATTCATTATGTTCCAGTTCTATAGCAGACATCTTGGCTGTCATGGGAAAACTATATTTCCTAAATAGGAAAATACTAGGTAAGAGTGACTGGAGAGAAAATATAAAGAATGATCAGTTAGTGAAAGCCAATTGACTCCTTTTTTTTAACAAATGTTATATGACATTGTTTATAATTACATTGAGACAGTGGTTTGAGTGTTGGATTGCAGTTGTGGAGATCAGGGTTCATACCTTCACTTGGCCATGAAACACAATGGATGACCTTGGGAAATGATAGGTTTTCCTAAGGGTCCCCATAGGTGGAAAATAACGGCACACAACAACAATGACAATATCACAAACACGAGGACAATAGGGCATTAGATGGACTGAAATCTAAATTAGAAACAACAAGAAAGAAAAATAACACAGTAGCACAGAGAAAAAATATTTCAAACTCTAGCATACTGCTATTTCAAAAATAACAATAGTGGAGGTGTCTGCAACACAGTGTCACCATGTCGAAGAGTATTCTCTTGATGATTCTGACTGAATAGTAAGTTTGTACAATGCAGGTAGAAAGAAAATCATTTGCCATCTGACAGTTTGTCAAAACCTGGCCTCATGTAGCTTCTCAAAACATTGTAAAATGTTTCCTATTTGTGCATGCATTCAGAGACTGGGTATAAACAGGTAGGTTTTCTCCCTCCTGCCTTATTTCAATGCCAAGGCATACCAATCTAATGCTCCCTGGGTCTCCAGTATTCATGATCGGTAAAGAGCTACTTTCTCTGACATCCCTGTAAGATATCTCAACAGATATTAGTACCCTTCATGAAAATGCTGAGCTGTTGAATCAGGAGCTGTGCGTTTCTGCTGGCTAATAAACCTGAATAGATTACGAAATCATTGACAGTGAAAATAGGAGTATTTCCGAGAATTCTTGCACTGGCACAGCAGATGTGGCATTAGGTGCAAGCTGGGACTCTAATGAAGCAAAGACTCAAAATCTTGAAGGTCCATCTTTTTAATTGTATGAGAGCTATCTGCTTGGTTTGTTGAAGTTGAAGTATTTTGGCCACATCATGAGGAGACAGGAAAGGTTGGAGAAGATCATGATGCTGGGGAAAATGGAATGAAAAAGGAAGAGAGGCCGGCCAAGGGCAAGATGGATGGACAGTATCCTTGAAGTGACTGGCTCGACCTTATATCTTATATGTGGAGCAAAAAAACAAAAACAAAAAAAAACAAAACAAAAAAAACATGAAATAACAATACAATATTTAAAATGAAGAAGAATTTTAACCAACATAAACGTACCCAGTCTTTCAATGGGAAGTGTGAGTCCTGATGAGATAGTCAAGTTAATAAGGATTTTTGCTGTTGTGTGCCTTCAAGCTGTTTCAGACTTAGGGCAACCCTAAGTCTAAAGTTTAGGGCAGGTGTGGGTAAATGACCTGTGGGTTCAGCCCATGGGCCTTTGTTTATAGACCCCTGTCTATAAAATTACCTTCAGGAGGATTTTTTCATTGGCTGCTCAAAGACTGTGGAATGACCTGCCAAAAGAGCTTCAATAGCTGAATCAGGTGTCAGAATTCAAGACTCAACTGAAGACATATTTCTTCCAGCAGGTCTACCTAGGTGATATCCTGAACACTTTTGGTCCCAAGCATTTCAAATGAGAAATACTCAATCTGTATCTTATTGGATTAGAATGGAATGGTATAATCCATTGGACCATGTTTCTCAACATGAGGAATAACAGTACCTGCACTACAGCAACTTGTGAAGAATCAAACCTTGCACAATAATGTTCTAGACTACATATTAAAACCATAATTGTATTTCTGTATTTTTAATGTTTGACTTCTACGGATATGCAATTAAGAGTAAAGCTTATTAAATCTGATGACCAGTTTTTTTTTAAAGAAAGAAGTATGTGGCTTTTCTGTTATGCTTACTTTAGGCATATCTTCACTGACACATGCATTAGCATTCAGGCAGCTTATCCAATGTTGTGATCATATTGAGAGCCTAGAAACATTACTATATCTCTTTTTTTTGGGACTAAATCTTATAATTTTTCAGACAGCATGACCACTGCTGGTTGGGACAAATCTGGAAGTTATAATCGATAAGAGTAACAATTGTAAATTCTCATCACCTCACTTATTCCATATATCCCTGGAGTGAGATATTTCTTGATTGGTATGTATGATGGTCTCAAAACCATAAGGTGATTGAACACCTATACATAACATACTTGAACCAGGGTTTGAGAATACAGAGAAACAATAACATTACTTTCATGTTGAAACCTCTCCATCTTCATATAGGCATGAGTTTTATTTCATTCTTGAAGTGCTTTACATATTCTTTCAAATGTCTTTTGACTCTCTCTTTAAGATTATTATATCACTTGATGTAGCTAGAGGCTAATATGTTTTACATTTCTTTCTTGTCATTACAGTATTCACCTTTTTGTCACTCCATAGCAGTGGTCCCCAAACTAAGGCCCGGGGGCCGGATGCGGCCCTCCAAGGTCATTTACCTGGCCCCCGACCTCAGTTTTATAATATAATATTTTTATATCAGTTTTAATAATATAATATATTGTATATACATATAATATTGATAATAATCTTATGTTATACAATATAATACTAATAGTAATACCATATAATAATATTAATTATATGGTATATATTACATATTATATAATAATATAGTGGTATAGTTCAATATAGTAATATATAATGCTAATATTGTGTTATGCTAATAATATAATATATTGTATGTACATACAGCTGCTCTGAGTCCCCTTCAGGGTGAGAAGGGTGGGATATAAATGTAGTAAATAAATGCAGTAAATAAATAATTAATTTTAGACTTAGGCTCGGCCAAAGTCTGACATGATTTGAAGGCACACAACAACAACAACAACAACAACAATCCTAATTAACTTGACTATCTCATTGGCCATTAGCAGGCCTACACTTTCCATTGAAATCCTAATTGGTTTATACTAGTTAAAATTGTTTTCATTTTTAAATATTTTATTGTTCGTTCGTTGTTGTTGTTGTTACACTACAAATAAGACATGTGCAGTATGCATAGGAATTTGTTTGTATTTTTTTCAAATGATAATTTGGCCCCTCAACAGTCTGAAGGATTGTGGACTGGCCCTCTGCTTAAAAAGTTTGGGGACCCCTGCTCTATAGCCTAGATGACATCCAGCACTCCTGAGAAAAACTCCATGGGAGGAGCAAACTGAAAATAGTTTCAGTATGTTGTGAAAATTGTTGAAAAATACAAAAGAGTTTTTTCAACAGTATCTTTAGAGGTTATCTAAATCATGGGTGGGAGATGTGTTTTTGCTTTGCCTTTTTAACTAATACCTCATCTGTCAAAAAAGATAGCATAAGATAAATCTGTCCATGAGCATGATGTGTATTAAAAATGATGTTTAATTTAAGTGGAATTGTATTATCTGCTAACTATAATGGAAAACAATCCTGCCTTTATTCCCTTGTTTATAATTTCATTTAAATGTACGCATTCCAACAATGTTAAAATAAAGTCCAAGTTTTGTGTAATCTCTCAGCAGGGCTGTAATCAGAAAACATATTCGGGAGAGGGCTTTTTAAGTGAATCATGAAGAGTAGGTCCATATTATTCATTCTATATTTTATATAGACTTAATTTAATCAAATTTTTATTTTAGTTACAAAGTTTCAAGTCTTAAAATAACTGAAAAAGACTCCTAATTGGTAACTTATGGTTACAAAAGAATAACACAAGGTCACATATATTTCCATTTATTATTTAGACTGAATACATGTTATCCAATATTATCTTGAAAATTAACGTGTAGTTTGTAAGCATTTTATTTTTCTGAAAATACATTTCTGCTCTTGCAAATGTGCAAATTTCTATTGCAAGATGCTCTTTCTTCTGTAGTGTTTTCTCAACAGGAGCAAAATGGAAAATTCTAATGAGGATCTTGACTTCAATTGAATTCTTTTTCACTGTTATATATTTCCTGCTGTTGGATATCCACTCTGTCGCAGAAACATTTTGAGGATATGTACAACTATAGTATGAGGTGTTGATGATGACTAGACTTATGCCTCATATGCATTCCAAACCCAGCCAAAAGTTTTCCAAATTCAAACTCCAAAGTTCGAAAATGTTCAAGCTGAACAATGTTGTAGTACTGAGGGAGCAACATCGTTATTACATTGGTTCCCCATGTAACCAAAGCATGTATAAATCCAACACAAACTAACACTGGGCTTTTATATACACCAGTGTTAACTTTTCCTCAAACTAGGGCAAAGAAAAAAGGGTACTATTCAAACTGATAAACATAATGCTAACAATTATTTTACTCACTCTCACAATTATAGATATGACATTAACAGTAATTACAGTTTTAATTACATAATTAAACTTAATAGATTAACGATAGTACAAAAGATCCAGTCCTTGTGTTAAATTTCTGGATGCATCCAAAATGAGATCGCATACAACTCATAGCTGTCTGTTTATCAGAAACAGCCCTTGTTCCCAAATTCTTGTATCTGTTCCTATTTTTCATCTTTTGAAGATGATATAAGCCAAGTATACACCGCTCTGAGTCCCTCAGTGGGGGAGAGAGAGCTGGGTATAAAACAAAGTAAATAAAGTAAATAAATAGCAAAATATGTCTGTGTTTGTTGCTAGTACTATTAGCCTGCAGGCTACAGCTTCCTTCCCAACATCTGTGTCTACACTGTCCAGTAAATCCAGAAATGCTACAAACTAGAAACACTCACCTTCCTGAACTCTCTGTGGTGGCAGGTTAGTGTCTACATAGTCTAATCAGCATGAGACTGCTTCACTGGACTATCACCTCACCATCCATGTCACTGTCACTGATCCCAGATGGCAGCAAAGCTCTGTGTGAACTCTTGACCATTTTGTGTGCCCATTCTAATATCAGCAGAGATGTCTGCATGACCAGGAATCGCCAATTTCCCCACTCTCCTCCTGGTCATATGGGTGCCTCTGTTGATGTCAGAACTGGGCACCTGTGATGGCAATGACATGAGCACTGCCCACCCCACCCCCCTTTCCCCATGCGGATAAGCACAGGGAAAGTGGGAATGGTGTTAATTCTGCATGTGAATGGCAGTCTGAGTTACAGGCAAATTCCTCGGAGAGAAAGGCGGGGTAAAAGTGATGTAAATAAATAAATAATTCCGGAGAAACCCCTGATTTTCCTAACAAGGGGCCAAACTAGATTAACTTGGTCCAATCTGTGATAGTTACTGCAAGTAGAGAAGCATGGGGACAGTCAGGAGCCAACTCAGGGTGTTATAATTTACTTGATTTAGATTGTAATGCCTCCTTTCCTTACTGTGCTGGTATGGCTGTACCAGAAGCTCCGACTTTATTTTCTTGCTGCTAATGTTTGCAATCATAGGACAGGCCGCCCGTCAATCATCAAGTTTGGTTCCGCCCCTTGTTCAGGGCTCTGGGAGGGAAGGAGCCATTTTTAAGTTAGTCTCACTAAGGAAGCTAAGCTATAGGATGTAAACCAGCTCGTCCCGTAGAAAAGCTTCATATCTCGATAACATCCAGGGATATAGAACATCCGAGAAAACAGAAACGGAAATTCCAGGGGAAAAGGTCCCAAAGGCTCTGGTTGAGAGCTTGCAGCCTCTCAGCCTCACAGCTCCTGAGGGAAACAGCCCTAAAGTTTCCAAAGAAAACTCAGAGAGAGAACAGCACCACAGATCCACAGAACCCCAGCTGAAACATCTACAAGCCTTGGTTGGTAGGTCCACTCGATACCCAGATGCATTTGGAATTGGTAGTGGGTCCCACATCAGCTAGGCCCATACAATAGACAGCCTGGGAGAGGTTATAAGAGGGTTTTCACAGTTATCCAAAGCCAATTGCCTGTCCCCTGGGGACAAGACTGAAAGGGCCAACAGTTTATTAAGGAAACCTTGAAGTGTTATTTGACTACTTGAAGATTTATTATTTGTTCAACAATAAAGACTTTGTTATCTCATTAAAGACTCAAAGGACTATCCTTTTCAGGAAAATTCTCAAGAACCTCTCTTTGAGGCGCCCTGGCTTCCCACTGGGCATAAAGTATATGTCCTATACAAAGACAATAGTTACAGGCCCAGCGCATGACAGAACACTTACTTTCCACTTCCAGAACAGTATGTGAATTGGAACTAAGTTATCTTTGAAACTATGCACTCCACCAATTTTGCAGTGAAACAGGTGAGTATTTTTATTTTTTTATAGAAATGCAGTGTCCGCACAAGGAATGGTGCAAATGCTTTCTACAGAGCATTGCTTCTTTTAGTCATAGGAGATAGGGAATGAATTCAGACTCTTCTAATTTATGATTAAATTCCCTATCCCCCGTGAGTGTGGATTCATATGTGTGTGAAGCATTGTAACCCAAGGAACTACTTAGCTATTAGCAATATAGAGCTGTACTTTGAAGAAGACGGGATCATGCAGATGTGTGTTAATGATCTTCTCTTTAAGGCCCCTTTTACACTGCCAAATAATCCTGTTTCTGATACCAGATTATCTGATTTGAACTGGATTATATGGCAATAGAGACTCATATAATCCAGTTCAAATCAGATAATCTGGGATCAGATACTGGATTATATGGCAATGTAGATTCAGCCTAAAGTAAAGTTACATTTGAAAACCTTTTTAGTAGGGAACGTCCTATATGGTATATCATAATTTTATACTACATCTTTGTTGTTGTCAATTGCCATTAATTGGATTTATGGCAACATCATGAATAAGAGACCTTCACCTCTGCTCAAGCCATACAGACTCACAGCTGTGGCTTCCTTACTTGAGTCCATCAATCCTGGAATGTGTAACTTCCTCTTTCCTTATTGACTTCTATCTTACCTTTTGTCTTTTCTAATGAGTCATGTATTTTCTCATGGTATAGCCAAAGTACAACAGTCTCAGTTTAGTCATCTTGGCTTCTAGGGAGAGTTTAGGTTTGATTTGCTCTATGTCTCATGTCTTTGTCTTTTCAGAAATCCAGTGTCCACAGAACTTTTTTCCAACACCACACTTCAAATGAGGTTTTTTTTTTTTAGCTTTCTTCACTGTCCAGTTTTTACAAGTATACATAGAAATGAGAAAGACAATGGCATGGATAATCCTGATTTCAGTATTCAGTTATACATCTTTATGTACCCTTCAGGAACTTCTCAAAGTTCTTTATAGCTGCCCATCCAAGTCCTAGTCTCCTATTTTATGTCTATTAGGAGACAAGAACAAAATTTTAGACATGCCTTACTTTACCAATATAAGTATCTAATTTTATTCATAGTGATTTGGAATGAATTTCCAATATTTTCTTTTTAGTTTGAAAATTTCTATCCATCATTAGAACATCTATCATTTGACAATACTAAAAGCTTTAAGATTCAAGCATATGCCACTGGGTGATATCTGTTCTGAACTAAAAGATGACTCCCTCTAAAGAACCCGGCTTCAAAAAGATAACAGGAAAATGTGCAGAGCCATCAGTTGCAGACAAGCTTCCCACAGGATTATATGAATAATTGGGCAGTTGTGCGGGATTATATTGGAAGTCCCTATTCTTCACTGCTTAGCCAGGAGTTGTTACCTACAGATGGTACTAACCCCCAGGAGTATGGTTCATCTGAATGTTCCAGAAGGTAATCGGTATCCGAGCCAAATATTCTCTCGCAAACATGCCAGAACATTTTATAGTTCACCTGAAATGAATCACAGTGCCTAAAGGCTTTCAGAAGAACAAAGTTTCAAGCATTTACTTCTGAAAGCAATTTCTGTCACTAGTTTTTCTACCTGCATGAAGGTCAGGTACAGGCCTCCATGTTCTTGTTCCATTGAAAGCCAGTTGTGTAATATTATATGTACTGGAAAGCATATTTTCTAACAGAAACCATTTACTTGTTGGTTTGTTTTGAATATTACTTCTATTTCATTCTTCCATTGTTGTGTAAAAAAGTCAACTATTATAATTCCTTTCAAATGCTGCATTGAATGGATACATAAGTAAGAACCAGGATTTTGTTACATAACAGCTGTGCACTGGATGAATATGATAGATTTTTCAATTTAGTTTTCATGCATGTATTTTTCCCCACTTAACCCAGGACAGAGATTAGGGTCAGTAGAGTGCATATGTGTGATCTTGTCCCTCCTTGTAAACGTGTTCAGCTGTCCTGATTGTCACAGATAGTGGTAACTGTGATAATGATACGGTGTACAGTCTTTTTGATGCTTAGCTATTAGGCCTGTGTGATGGATAAAAAATGTTTAAAGATCTTGGAGTCCTTGTGGACAACAAGTTAAACATGAGCTAGCAATGTGATGTGGCTGCTAAGAAAGCCAATGGGATTTTGCCCTGCATCAATAGGGGTATAGCGTCTAGATACAGGGAAGTCATGTTCCCTCTCTACTCTGCCTTGGTCAGACCACACATGGAATACTGCGTCCAATTCTGGGCACCACAGTTGAAGGGAGATGTTGGCAAGCTGGAATGTGTAAATTAGGAGAAGGGGTTTGGGGAATCATTTCTAAAGTGCTCCTAAAATATTGTTGGGGTCTGTATCCTAACAACAACAATATAGAAAATTATTTCTTACTTTTCTTTAAGTAATTGTGCTGGGTGGGTGGTGGAAATCCAATCCTCTTCTGACAGGCAGGAAAAGCACAGTCGGACCATCCCAACAGATGTCTATCTAGCTTTTGAAATAATAATAACAACAATAGGAAACCTACTAGGTAAACTTTGGAGTTACTGCCTTTCAACTTTGCCTACCTCACAGAGTTGATTCAACTATCAACAGTCCCTTTTTATATCGAAATCACTTTAGGGAATGAAAACTGGCTTCACCCCACCAAAACTTTCAGGGAAGAGGAGGCACAAGGCAGAATTCTGAGAAACCTGTGGCAGAGTATTCAAAAGGCTTCACCCTGAACCACATTTCCCAGAAGTCTGCTCACTTCCCATGTTAAAAGTGCTTGGGTTTTCCCACTCCAAGTTGGAGAAGTTACTTTTAAAATGCAGGTGCTGCATTGCTTCCAGGTCTGCAGTGTCAGAGAATTCCAAAGGCCCTGCCCTCAACTACATTTCTCAGAATTCTGCTCACTTCCTGAATTAAAGCCTCAATGTGAGTGTGGTCTCTGACCTGGAACCATTTACATAACTCACCCAAAAGGTCAGTGTTTTGAATAATATGTTTTTTGCATAGGGGCCCCTGGCATTTCTTAATATTTAGTCGTATGTACGAATCTTACAAAATAGATCTGAAAAACAAATTGCAAATGAAGTTTTGCGCACCCTAAAACAAGTTCATAACCACTCCTTATGAAAAGATTGGGATCCCTTTTCCAAAATGCTTGGGACCAGAAGTATATTGAATTTCACATGTTTTCAAGATTTTGGAATACCTGTATTTGCATATACATATATGATGAGATATCTTAGAGATGGGACTGAAATCTAACTACAAAATTCATTTATGTATGCCATAAATGCATGCATGCCAAGTTTGGTCTAGATCTAGATCCAAGTTTGGTCTAGATCCATCATCGTTTAAGGTCACAGCACTCTTTGGATGGGAGTGAACTATAATTCGCAAAATGCAAGGTCAGTTCACCTCAAACCCCACCAGCATTTAAAGATGGCCATGAGGGTATGAGTGCCAAGTTTAGTCCAGATCCATCATTGTTTGGGTTCACATATACCCCAAGGAAGATTTTATGCTACAACATTTTTCATACTTTTGTGCAGTAAACACTGTGCATCAGAAAGCAAAAGTGTCATTATTTCATACATCCATGTGGACTATTTAGAATTGTGGGGCATTTCAAATTTCAGAATTTGGGATAAGGGATGGTCAACCTGTAAATCCTACTGTATCACAACTCCCATCGGATCTAATCATGATGTCTAATGATGAGGAATACAGTTGTATTCCAGCATCTGGGCATCTAAAGGGCAGGTGACACGGTGGGACAGATTTGGCCTGTGGGCCTTGAGTTTGACACATGTGCTCTACATCTTCTCAGCAAACCTGTTGGTGTTGGGGGATTTGTCTTATTGATAGCGTTGAAGCAAAATTTACCTGCCAGTCTGAAAAGCTTTTGTACATGGAAGACAAGGGATTGCCATCTTGTCTGCCTCAAGCAATATGCCTTGGGAGGGTCCTGTTATCTCCCCTGCCTATTGTGGTGAACAGACCTCATAGGTGTGAAACACAGCAGGCAAAAGAGGAGGTGATGACATGGGGTTGCTAAGTAGTATATGAAACCTGTGATAAATGCATCTGTCTTCTAAAAGGAGTCCAGGGAAAAATGTAAGTCCCATTTCTCTAGCTCCTGACATGAATAAAAATGAAGAGATGCATTGTTCCACAGGGAAGGGAACCAGGAGACAAGAGTGAAAGAAAATCATACTTACGTTGTTTTGAGGAAAGTGAAAAGAGAAGATGAAAATAAACATTATTTCATGAATACCTGGACACTGATCTGCTGAATGTAAATGCTGCATCTAACAAGGAGCAGGAAAGTGTGAACATTTAGCAGTAATGAAATCCCTGCTTATAAACAGCAGTTGCTGATAAGGAACAGATATAGGGATATTTGAAGTGTAAAATGCAGTTCTACTGAACTACTGGACAGCATTATTAGATAAAAGAAGATATGCTGTGCATGCATGAAAGGCTGGGGAAAAAGAAAGAAAGAAAGAAAGAAAGGGGAAATTCAAATGCCGACATGGTATTTAGGAACTAGAGGAACAATAACATTTTCAGTAGGAAAGAAATGCATTGCTGATATTGATCTGCGTGTGGTTTGCTTTCGTCTGTTAAAACATTGCTCCTTGGTTTCAATAGAAAAGCTAGAACCACTTATGCATATAAACCAAATGCAGCTGGGAAATGGCAGTTGGAGGATAAATGAGAAGTTTTTAAAAATATATTTCCAGATCTGGGAAAGGCAGGTCTGCAAGTAAGTAGGGTGATTCTGTGATTTTGGACCAGGAGCTGGTGTTCTCTGAAGTGTGGCATTAATAAAAAAATTACTTGTTTAGGGAGGGGGCACGGAAATCAGATGTGGAGGGCAGGTAATCCAGTGGGTTCCTGTGGCCTTGGAGATGTCAACACATGCTATTCCAGATTCAGA